>NC_073628.1:64192500-64310000 GCF_029407905.1 Bubalus kerabau | reverse complement strand
ACTAGTAAAGTAATGCTGAAAATTCTCCAATACAAGTTTCAACAATACATGAACCATGAATTTCCAGATGTTCAAGATGGATTTAGAAAAGGCAGAGGAATCAGAGGTCAAATTGCGAACATCTGTAGGTCATCAAAAAAGCAAGAGAGTTCCAGAAAAACATCTATTTCTGCTTTATTGACTATGCCAAAGTCTTTGACTGTGTGGATCACAATAAACTGTGGGAAATTCTTTAAGAAATGGGAATACCAGACCACCTGACCTCCTCCTGAGAAATCAGTATGCAGGTCAGGAAGCAACCGTTAGAACTGGACATGGAACAACAGACTGGTTCCAAATAGGAAAAGGAGTACGTCAAGGCTGCATCTTGTCACCCTGCTTATTTAACTTATATGCAGAGTACATAATGAAAAATAGTGGGCTGAATGAAGCACAAGCTGGAATCAAAATTGCTGGGAGAAATATCAATAACCTTAGATATGCAGATGACACCACCCATATGGCAGAAAGTGAGGAAGAACTAAAGAGCCTCTTGATGAAAGTGAAAGACGAGAGTGAAAAAGTTGGCCTAAAGCTCAACATTCAGAAAACTAAGATCATGGCATCCAGTCACATCACTTCATGGCAAATAGGTGAGGAAACAGTGGAGACAGTGGCTGACTTTATTTTTCTGGGCTCCAAAATCACTGCAGATGGTGATTGCAGCCATGAAATTAAAAGACACTTACTCCTTGGAAAGAAAGTTATGACCAACCTAGATAGCATATTAAAAAGTAGCAACATTACTTTGTCAACAAAGGTCCATCTAGTCAAGGCTATGGTTTTTCCAGTAGTCATGTATGGATGTGAGAGTTGTACTATAAAGAAAGCTGAGTGCCAAAGATTGATGCTTTTGAACTGTGGTGTTGGAGAAGACTCTTGAGAGTCCCTTGGACTGCAAGGAGGTCCAACCAGTCCATCCTAAAGATCAGTCCTAGGTGTTCATTGGAAGGACTGATGTTGAAGCTGAAACTCCAATACTTTGGCCACCTTATATGAAGAGCTGACTCATTTAGGTGGGAGGAGAAGGGGATGACAGAGGATGAGATGGTTGGATGGCATCACCAACTCAATGGAGATGAGTTTGGGTAAATCTGGGAGTTGGTGATGGACAGGTAGGCCTGGTGTGCTGTAGTTCATGGGATCGCAAAGAGTCGAATACAACTGAGTGACTGAACTGAATTGAACTGAATTCCATTGATTAAAGAAACTAAAACAGAACAATCTTTGCATGATCTCTCTGTTAAAGACAGAGAACTTTGTACAAAACTCTTCTAGGTCGGAAGGCTTTAATGGTAAATCATGCTATTTTATCAGATATGTGTATATACTTAAATAACCCAATATGTTTGTACTTATATTTATGTATATGTGTATGTGTATATGTGTATACTTATGTGTATATATATAGTATTGTACAGAAACTGTCTACCCCCCTTTTTTTTCTGTTGAGTTTTATTTCAAACAAAGAGGCAGAATAGTGTGACTATTTCTTATTTGATTCAAGATTATTTTAAACAAAAGGGAAATGTCATTTAAGTGGTGAATTTAGAATTCAGTGTCTCAGCGTATCAAAGTGTGTTATTTTATTGTGTAAGGTTTTTTTTTTTTTTTTCTTTTTTCCTGGTACAATCTAGATTTATATGTCACATAGGAGAATTGAAAAAGAGACATTCTATATTTAAGGAATTTGGTTTATTCCTATAGGAACCTTTTGGCAATGAGTTGTGTGAGAGAAAATGACTAAGAATTTCAGATTCTAATGCTCTGCTATTTGTTCTCTTCTTTTCTTTTCAATGTTCCCGTGTCTTGAACAATTTAAATGATTGAGATTTCAACTATGTGATTAAAAGGCCTGACAAACTGCATTTCTACTTTCAAATGTAAAGAAAGAAAAAGCAATACACAAAACAGTTTCTGATTAATTCCAGTTTCATTTTGAGGTACTTTGAAAAAAGTTAATGCGGAAACTTTTCTCCATGCAATTTTTTTAAAAAATTTTTGTAATGTCCACATTTTATTCTTGCTCTTTATATTTATGAACAGTATCTTTTTGAAGTTTAGGATTTTTTTTTAGGTCTATAGCTTTTACAATTTAAAAGGAGAATTCATAACCTATAATTTAGGCCTAATATTACAAAAGATAATTTCTGCTGAGAGAATTTTTATTAAAAAAAGAAACTTCAATTTAGCATGTTTCCTTTGGAAGGAAATCTTCACTTTACAGAAAACAAAGGAGAAAAGACAATAGTTCCTATGGTCCCTTTAATTTCTGTGTCATTAAATGCAATGGGTTCTTTTTCAGCTCCAATTTATTAACTTGAACCTTCTACTTTACTTAATATAGCTAAAGTTTTCTTAATTTTATTTTATTTTTTTCAAAAAGCCAACTCACTGTTTTGTCAATTCTGTTTTGATTCTCTATTTTATTATTCCCATCCTTTTGCTAACTTTAAACTTGTTTTTATTCTAACTTAGTTATGATAAATTAGGTTTCTTTCAAATCACTCTTCTTTTTAATGTAGATATGTATTGCTAAAATAAATATCTTAGTCCACTTAAGACTGCTTTTATTACATCTTACTGACTCTAGCAGTCTTGGGAGGGGCAACATGTTTTGGAGGGGGTCACCATTACCCAAGGAGGGAACACAGCCCCACCCATTAGCAGACAATTGGATTAAAGATTTACTGAGCAAGCTCTTGCCCACCAGGGCAGGACCCAGTTTCCCCCACAACCAGTCCCTCCTATCAGGAAGCTTTCACAAGCCTCTTATCCTCATCCATTAGAGGGCAGACAGAATGAAATATAGTCACAGGAAACTAACCAAAGTGATCACATGGACCACAGCCTTGCGTAACTCGGTGAAACTAGGAGCCATGGTGCGTACAGCTACCCAAGAAGGAGGGGCCATGGTAGAGATTTCTAACAAAATGTAGTCCACTGGTAAGGAGGATGGCAAACCACTTCAGCATTAGTGTCTTCAGAACTCCGTGAATGGTATGAAAAGGCAAAGATATGACACTGAAAGATGAATTCCTCAGGTTGGTAGCTGCCTGATAGGCTACTGGAGAAGAACAGAGAAATAGCTCCAGAAGGAATGAGGAGGCTGAGTCAAAGACGAAACAACACACAGCTGTGGCTGTGTCTGGCATTGAAAGTAAACTACAATGCAGTGAAAAACAATATTTCATAGGAACCTGGAATGTTAGGTCCATGAATCAAGGAAAACTGGAAGTGATCAAACAGGAGATGGCAAGAGTAAACATCAACATTTTAGGAATCAGTGAACTTAAATGGACAGGATTGGGTGAATTTAATTCAGATGACAATTATATCTACTTCTGTGGGGGAAAATCCCTGAAAAGAAATGCAGTACCACTCAGAGTCAACAGAAGAGTCCAAAATGCAGTACATGGATGCAATTTCAAAAACAGAATGATCTCAGTTCATTTCCAAGGCAAACCATTCAATATCACAGTAATCCAAGTCCATGCCCCAACCATTAATGCTGAAGAAGCTGAGGTTGAGTGATTCTAAGATAACTTATAAGGCCTTCTAGCACTAACACTTAAAAAAGATGGCCTTTTCAGAAACATAGTAGATTGGAATGAAGAAGAAGGAAGTCAAGAGATACCTGGAGTAACAGGCAAGTGTGGCCTTCGAGTACAGAACGAAGCAGGGTAAAGGCTAACAGAGTTTTGCCAAGAGAACTCACTTCTCATAGCAAACACCCTCTTCCAATAACACAAGAGAAGACTCTACACACGGACATCACCAGATGGACAATACTGAAATCAGATTGATTATATTCTTTGCAGCCAAAGGTGGAGAAGCTCTATAGAGTCAGCAAAATCAAGACTGGAAATTGTGGCTCAGATCATGAATTCCTTATTGCGAAATTCAGACTTAAATGGAAGAAAGTAGGGAAAACAACAAGCAATTCAGATATGACCTAAATCAAACCCCTTATGATTATATAGTGGAAGTGACACAAGATTTCAAGGGATTAAATCTGATAGAGCACCTGAATATCTATGGACAGAGGTTGATAATATTATACAGAAGGCAGTCAATCAAAACCATCCCCAAGAAAAAGAAATGCAGAAAGGCAAAACAGTTGTCTGAGGAGGCCTTACAAATAGCTGAGAAAAGAAGAGAAGTGAAAGGCAAAGAAGAAAAGGAAAAATATACCTATCTGAATACAGAGTTCCAAAGAATAGCAAGGGGAGATAAGAAAACCTCCCTAAGTTAATCATGCAAAGAAATAGAGGAAAAGAATAGAATGGGGAAGACTAGAGATCTCTTCAAGAAAATTAGAGATACCAAGGGAAAAGCTTCATGCAAAAATGGGCACAATAAAGAACAGAAACAATATGGACCTAAAAGAAGCAAAAAATATTAAGAAGAGTTAGCAAGAATACACAGAGAAAAAATACAAAAAAGATGTTAAGGACCCAGATAACCATTATGGTGTAACCACTCACCTAGAGCTAGACGTTTTGGAGTGCAAAGTCAAGTAGGGCTTAGGAAGCATCACTTCAAATAAAGCTAGTGGAGGTCATGGGATTCCAGCTGAGCTATTTCAAATCCTAAAAGGTGATGCTGTTACAGTTCTGCACTCAATATGCAAGCAAATTAGGAAAATTCAGCAATGGCCACAGAACTGGAAAAGGTAAGTTTTCTTTCCAGTCCCAAAGAAGACCAGTTCCAAGGAATGTTCAAACTACCACACAATTGCTCTCATATCACATGCTAGCAAAGTAATACTCAAAATTCTCTAAGCTAGGCTTCAACATTGCACAAACTGAAAACTTCCAGATGTACAAGCTGGATTTAGAAAAGGAAGAGGGACCAGAAATCAAATTGCCAGCATGTGTTGGATCACAGGAAAGCAGGGGAATTACAGAAAAGAATATCCACTTCTGCCTCTTTGACTATGCTAAAAGCTTTGACTTCACATTCCAGGATGTCTGGCTCTAGCTGAGTGATCACACCATAATGGTTATCTGGGTCATGAAGATCTTTTTTATATATGTATTCTGTGTATTCTTTCCACCTCTTCTTAATATTTTCTGCTTCTGCTAGGTCCATACAATTTCTGCCCTTTATTGTGCTCATCTTTGCCTGAAATGTTCCCTTGGTATCTCTAATTTTCTTGAAGAGATCTCTAGTCTTTCCCATTCTATTGTTTTCCTCTATTTCTTTGCACTGATCACTGAGGAATGCTTTCTTATCTCTCCTTGCTATTCTTTGGAACTCTGTATCCAAATGGGTATATCTTTCCTTTTCTCCTTTGCCTTTAGCTTCTCTTCTTTTCTCAGCTATTTGTAAGGCCTCCTCAGACAACTGTTTTGCCTTTTTGCATGTCTTTTCCATGGGGATGGTCTTGATCACTGGTTCCTGTACAATGTCATGAACATCCATCCATAGTTCTTCAGGCACTCTATCAGATCAAATCCCTGGAATCTATTTGTCACTTCCACTGTATAATCATAGGGATTTGATTAGGTCATACCTGAATGGTCTAGTGATTTTTCCTATTTCCTCCCATTTAAGTCTGAATTTTGCAATAAGTGTTGATGATCTGAGTCACAGTCAGCTCCCAGTCTTATTTTTGCTGACTATATAGATCTTCTTCACATCCACAACTGGGTGTTGTTTTTGCTTTGGCTCCATCTCTTCATTCTTTCTGGAGTTATTTCTCCACTCTTCTCCAGTAGCATATTGGGCACCTACCAACCTGGGAAATTCATCTTTCAGTGTCATATATTTTAGCCTTTTTATACTGTTCATGGGGTTCTGAATAATATCTTCAATAATATTGAAGTGGTTTGCCATTCCCTTCTCCAGTGGACCACATTTTGTCAGGACTCCCCACCACAATCCATCCATCTTTGGTGGTCCTACAGCATGGCTCACAGTTTCATTGAATTAGACAAGGCTGTGGTCCATGTGATCAGTTTGACTAGTTTTCCTTAATTTTGGTTTTCATGTGAAATGCTGGGCTGGATGAACCGAAACTTGCAATGCCAGGCTGGGTGAAGTGCAAGCTGGAATCAAGAATACCAGGAGAAATATCAATAACTTCATATAGTCAGATGACACCACCCTTATGGCAGAAAGTGGGGAGGAATTAAAGAGCCTCTTGATGAAAGTGAACGAGGAGAGTGAAAATGCTGGCCTAAAACTCAACATTCAGAAAATGAAATCACGGCATCTGGTCCCATCACTTCATGGCAAATAGATGGGGAAACAGTGGAAACAGTGACAGACTATTTTCTTGGTCTGTAAAACCACTGCAAATGTGACTACAGTCATGAAATTAAAAGACATTTACTCCTTGGAAGAAAAGCTATGACCCACCTAGACAGCATATTAAAAAGCAGATACATGACTTTGCTGACAAAGTTCCGTCTACTCAAAGCTATGGTTTTTCCAGTAGTCATGCTGGATGTGAGAGTTGGACTATAAAGAAACTGAGCATTGAAGAATTGATGCTTTTAAACAGTGGTGTTGGAGAAGACTTTTGACAGTCCTTTGGACAGTAAGGAGATCAAACCAGTCAATCCTAAAGAAAATCACTCCTGAATATTTATTAGAATGACTGCTGCTGAAGCTGAAGCTCCAATACCTTGGCCACCTGATGTGAAAGAACTGGCTCTTTGGAAAAGACCCAGATGCTAGGAAAGACTGAAGGCTTGTGGAGAAGGGACAACAGAGGATGAGATGGTTGGATGGCATCGCTGTCTCGATGCATGTGAATTTGAGTAAGCTCTGGGAGTTGGTGATAGACACGGAAACTTGGTGTCCTGTAGTCCATGGGGTCGCAAAGAGTTGGACACGAGGAGTGTCTGAACTGGACTGAAAGGCTTTGACTCTATGGATCATTACAAACTGTGGAATACTCCTCAAGAAATGGGAATACCATACCACCTTACCTGCCTCCTGAGAAACCTAATTACATGTTAAGAAATATAGTTAGAAATGGACATGGAACAACAGACTGGTTCAAATTTGGGAAAGGTGTACTTCAAGGTTGTACATTGTCACCCTGCTTATTTAACTTCTATGCAGAGTACATCATGTGAAATGCCAGGCTGAATGAAGCACAAGGTGGTATCAAGATTGTTGGGAAAATTATCAACAACATTTAATGTGCAGATGACATCACCATAATAGCAGAAAGAGGAAAACAAAAAAGAGCCTCATGATGAAGGTGAAAGAGAGAAATGAAAAAGCTGGCTTAAAACTCAGCATTCCAAAATGAAGATCATGGCAAATAGATGAGGAAACAATGGAAACAGTGACAGACTTTATTTTCTTGAGCTCCAAACCACTGCAGATGGTGACTGCAGTCATGAAATTAAAAGATGCTTGCTCTTTAGAAGAAAAGCTATGACAAACCTAGACAGTGTATTGAAAAGCAGAGACAACACTTTGCTGATAAACATCCATATAGTTAAAGCTATGGTTTTTCCAGTAGTCGTGTATGGATGTGAGAGCTGGACCATAAGGAAGTCTGAATGCCAAAGAACTGATCCTTTCAAACTGTGATGTTGGAGAAGAATTCAATGTACATGAGTTTGAGCAAGCTCCAGGAGATGAAGGACAAGGAAGCCTGGTGTGCGGTAGTCCATGGGTTTGCAAAGAGTTGAATGCAACTGAATGACTGAACAACAGCAGTATGAATTTTAGTATGTTGTGTGTTTATTTTTATGTCTCTAAATATATTTTCTGCTTTTCTTTTGATTTTTTTCTTGAGCCATTATTTGCATAGGAATGTATTTTTTGGTTTTCATGAGTCTGTGAATTTTCCACTTCTCCTTGTTATTGGTTAATAATTACTGACTTCAGTTTCATATAATGAGTTGTAAAACATACTTGAATGATTTCACTATGAAAAATTGTCAGAATTTGGATAACCTAGAAAATTGAATATGATTTTAGAATCATGCAACATATCAATTATGAACTATAAAGAAATAGAAAATTTGAAAAGAGCAATGACTATGGAGATTGAAATAATAATAATAATAAAATCTTCCAACAAATATAAGTATAGGCACAGATTGCTTCTCTGGTAAATTTTATCAAGCATGTAAAGAATGAATGCCAATCTTTCTCAAACCATTCCTAAATTTTGAAGAAGAAGGAAAGCTGTAAACTCATTTTATGAGGCCACTGTTACCTGGATACTTGCCGGAGTCCAGCTCCAGCAGCCAGGGAATCAGCCTGAAGTGGTGAGTGGTGTCGGCGGACGATGATGTAGTCTCTGACTCATAGTACAGAAGTACATGTTTATTTCAAACTTCATGTTCTCTTTTATACTTTGACCAAAGCATTAGGTCAGAGGTTTGACATTTTCAGTTTCCCCCATCCAGGTTTACTGTCTCCACAAATCATTGTTGTCCTAGGAACAGAGTTTCTGCTTCAGTGATTCTCTCAGAATCGGCTTTACTGTCTGTTATCTACGTTCTCTTATGTGTTCTATACTTAACTTGTGATTACATTGTAACTCATGCTACATTCCTCAGTTTATTTCTTATCTTTCTAAATCCTGCTTGCCCCTAGCATCTTAAGATCACTATCTCCTAAAAATGCTTCTAGCTATTCTTAATTATTCCTAAGCCCTAAACTCAACAAACTTCTTTTGCCATAAATATTTCCCTCACAAACAGGTCTCAGAAAACAATCCTTCCCGTGGCCTCAAGCTGCGGCCTACGTGCACATCCTGGGATATTCTTTGTAAAGATCCTTGAACAAATGTCAATGGTTACTTTATAGATTATTTTCTGGGCACAACTGTAGAAGGCTTTGTGCTTTCTCATGCTTCTCTCAAACACCTTAACATTCTTTCCAGCAAACTCAACTGAAGAAAGGAAAGAACAAGTCAGAATCACAAGAGCTAACTCCTTCATCCTGGGTCTGTGCCTGCGGGATGAGGAGAGGGGGTTGGGGGCTGTGCCTCCATTTTGTCAGTACTATCTAATGCGGCTCCCGACAGATACTAAAATCAAACAAAGACCTTGAACTAAAAGAAATTACAGATCAATATCCTGTAATGCAAAAATCCTCACACATATATAGTCAACTGACCTCAACAAAGATGCCAAGAATACAGAATGATGAAAGGAAGTCTCTTCAACAGATGGTATCAGGAAAACTGGATATTCATATGCAAAAGACTGAAATTGTATCTCTTACACCCATCAAAGATCAACTCAGAATGAACCAAGAACTTAAAGACCTAAAACTGTAAACCTCCTAGAAGAAAACGTAAACAAGTTCTAGACATCTGTTTTGACAATATCTTGAACATACACCAAAAAAGCAGGACAAAAGTTAAATAGACAAAGAACTATATTAAATTAAAAAGCTTCTACCCATCACAGGGAAAAAACAAATCAAGAGTGAAAGGCAACCTATGGAGTGGGAGGAAATATGTACAAACCATTTATCTGAGAAGGAGTTTATATAAAAAATGTATAAGACACAACTCAACAACAACAAAAGCAGAGACACATAACTCAAAAATGGGCAAAAGATTTGAACAGATAAATGGCCACCAATTATTTGAAAAAGTGTTCAAATTCTAGAGATCTGTGTAGTAGCTGTAGTTAAGGACATGGTACTGCATACTTAAATTTTTTTTTTAGAAAGTAGATCTCATGTTAAGCATTCTAACTATACATACAAAGATAATAATAAAAGGACACAAAGACTCATACTGAGACAATGAATATATTTGTTATCTTGATTAGTGACAGCAGCATAGATGTACACATACGCCCAAACCCATCTAGTTGTATATTAAACATTTCTGTATTAAATATTTTGTGTATCAGTTATACCTCAGTAAAGCTGTTAATAGGAGAAAGTATAATTTATGAACAATACACAAATTTGCCCTATCACTTCTTAGGTCTCTACTGAAAAGTTAAACTCTGCAAAATCTAGAAATACTCTTAAAGTGTCCTAATTGAAGTTCTAATTGAAAAAAAAAAAAATCCAACAAATACTTTGGTTTCAGAGATCAAAGGAAACTACTTTTGCATGCCCAATGGTAAATGAAGATTTTATTACACATAGACTTCAATTTTGTTCCTTGTTCCTCTGCCCAGCTTAGTGACTACATACTTCAGAAATTAAACCTTGCCCATACTATTTTCCTGGAAGAATTTCAAAGTTTGAGGAAAATATTCCCTATATCTTTTTCTTTCTCTTCTTTCACCCTCATGTTTATTGCAGCAGATAGACACACAAATATACACGCACCTCCATACCATTACTCCTTTTGGGAATTAATGTCCCTAAATATAAAAGAAGACATCATATATTTTTCTTCTTCTATATTGTTCTTACCCCCATTGCTATAATTGGCAAAGACACAACTCTTAATTATGCTAATCTGTAATCCTCTCCTTTTCTCTCTCTTCCTTTCCATGTGTTTTAATTGTTCATAAGAAAAATATGTCATGGATTCAATGATTTATTTTAAGTTTGGAAGGATATAAACCTTAAAAGAAAAATACAAGGTAAATCCAGATACTACAAGAAGAAACCTAAGAGACTCCAAAATAAAAAGATAACATGAAATGACAATTAAAAGACCAGCTCACTTTCGTAGATGGATCTGGTAAGCAAGTAACTACACAGATGACAAAGTAGTCAATCTTTCACACTGTGTCATCAATAGTGTCAATTCTACTCATTATGAAGACACAATTATTGGCCTAATTTATCAAGCAAAAACTCATATGTGCAGCTTAGATGTAAATGTGAATCTGTCCCTTTTCCCTTGTTCGGGAGAACAAAGTTCCTAATAAAGAGTATAAGATAAAATTTTGATGTCATTTTCTTTTGATCATTCCTCAAAAAAAGAGATGAGATTTTGAAGATGCTCACTTCAGTGCCCTCAGCTAGAAATGAGATGCTGTGAAGTCTGTAGGGAAAAGACCTTTTATAACTTCTCTAAAATGACTTTGAACACAAAGTTGCCTAAAACTCAAAAGTGGCATGAAGGGCTCATATTGTTACTTAATTGCAAAAAATCACATTTTACTGTATTATACACAGTTAGTGGGTTATGATAAAAAGTTAGTGATATTTTTAAGCTGAAGAATTCCATTTCAGGTAGGAAAAGACTGTCAAGGACTGGAACACAACAACAGAGTGTCTTCTAATTTTCCTTAATTTTGTCCTAGGATCATCAATTACTAATACTTTAAAAAAATGATTTTTTTAGGAACAGGATTAATCATTCCAAAAGTATTAAATATTCCATTTTTAACCAGTTAATATTTTAAAGAATATCTTGTTTCCAGTTTTTATAATGTCAGATTATAATTGTGGCTGCTGCTGCTGCTGTTAAGTCACTTCAGTCATGTCCAACTCTGTGCGACCCCATAGATGGCAGCCCACCAGGCCCCCTGTCCCTGGGATTCTCCAGGCAAGAACACTGGAGTGGGTTGCCATTTCCTTCTCCAATGCTTGAAAGTGAAAAGTGAAAGTGAAATCGTTCAATTGTGTCTGACTCTTCACGATCCCATGGACTGCAGCCTACCAGGCTCCTCCGTCCACAGGATTTTCCAGGCAAGAGTACTGGAGTGGGTTGCCATTGCCTTCTCCGATAATTGTGGCTATTCATCTTAAAACAAACAAACCAAAAGAATCATACATAATAGTCTCTAATATTGGTATCCTTGATTGAATGACTATGAAATATGATTATTCTGCAGTAAAGAAGGTAAAATTTTTGAGTTCAGTTCAGTTCAATCGCTCAGTAGTGTCTGATTCTTTGCAACCACATGGATGGCAGCACGCCAGGCTTCCCTGTCCATCACCAACTCCCAGAGCTTACTCAGACTCAAGTCCATATAGTCAGTGATGCCATCCAGCCATCTCATCCTCTGTCTTCCCCTTCTTCTCCTGCTTTCAATCATTCCCAGCTTCAGGGTGTTTGCCAGTGAGTCAGTTCTTTACATCAGGTGGCCAAAGTACTTGAGTTTCTGCTTTAGCATCAGTCCTAGTAATGAATATTCAGGACTGATTTCTTTTAGCTTGACTAGTTGGAGCTCCTTGCAGTCCAAGGGACTCTCAAGAGTCTTCTCCAAAATTTTTGAGAATTGATTTATTATAAACCATTTGTGAATAGATATGAATTAGAATTAGGTTTTAGTATACAGAGTAAAATTAAAGGCCATGGCAAATGTATATAATATATGTAATGTATATGCTATATAATATGTAAAATATTAAGGCTTACTTTTATAATTTTAAATTATTTTTATCATGACTTTAAAACTTCTTGGGCACATTTTAACACAATATAATTGGTGAGTGAGCTTTTAAATGTCAATTCCACTAGTCCCTATCTCCAAGGCCCTGAGCAAGTAACTGAAACTCTCAGAGCTTCAGTTTTGTCATTGTCAAATAAATGATTAATAATACCTTCCTCATAAAAATGCTATTAAAGAGAAATGAGATAGAGTATACAAGAAATCAGGACTTTTTCCTAGCTCATAGTTAGCGTTTAATGAATAAGAACTACTATTTTATATTTTTTAAGAAACCTTGATCTACTCTGTGTCATCTGGTTCACTTTTGAGTCTCAGAGCTCAGCTGCAATCCTGGCAAACATTAGATATGCAATAATTATTTATGGACACTTGAAAAAACCTTGAGTTACTGTTTTGCCAAAAGTTTTCACTTTCGTCTCAGGTTCAAAGGATATTTTAACAAAATAAGCCACTCGTTATATCCAAATAAATATTTATTAGTGAATTATCTAGCTTACTTTCAACATACTAACATTAAAAGAAAAGAGAAATAGAAAGAGCAGAAGATATACCACCAAATTGGGCTTTGACCAACATCCAGACTTAATCAGTGCTGGGAAGTCCCAAGTCACAGCACATCAGGAGTCCCAGTTGGGAAAAGGTCCCAGGCAGTGCGTCAGCTCCATGGATGAGACTTCAAAGATAGCAGTTCAGAGTTTCTGCTTATAATCCCAGTTCAGTTCAGTTCAGTTCAGTCACTCAGTTATGTCCGACTCTTTGCAACTCCATGGACTGTAGCACGCCAGGTTTCCCTGTCTATCACCAACTCCCAGAGCTTATTCAAACTCATGTCCATACAGTTGGTGATGCCATCCAACCATCTCATCCTCTGTTGTCCACTTTTCCTCTTGCCTTCTACCTCTCCCAGCATCAGGGTCTTTTCCAATGAACCAGTTCTTCACATCAGGTGGCCAAAGTATTGGAATTTCAGCTTCAGCCATCAGTCCTTCCAATGAATAATCCCAGGATGGAAGCAAACTGATTATCACCATCAATCTGTGACCAAATTGCAAGCCTGCTTTCATGTTAATGCTGTTTGTTTTGTCTTGTAAAACTTGAATTTTTGCTAACCCTGGGGCTTGTTTGGGCCCTCCAGGGGCTCAACAATCTCAAGATTTCTCCCCCATCTTATCTATGATGATGCAAGTCTTGCCCTCACAGCAGGCAGTCACTTGGGGCAGTGTCCAGGCAGAAGCAAGGTCAGAGCCTGCTCTGCTTTGTCTCTGAAGGCTAAACAAGACTATTCACTTAATTTCCCTAAGAGTTACACAGATCATCTTTTATATATATTTCTGAGTAATGGGATTTAGAAACAATAATCAGCATAGAATAGAAAGAAAGAAAATTATAACCTAAGGTAACATTTCATTTTGAAGATCAATAAATAAAATAAGCAATCTTTCATACTAAAGGAAGAAAAGACCTACTACTGAGTGTAGTAGATTGCAATGAGATGTCATTGTTTTAGTTAGAGTATTATTTTAAAGCAATTTTTTGAACTCATGCAATTTCTGAATCTCTTTTACATTTATCATCCAATGCTCTGCTTGTTCAAATCAACTCTATGAGATGGATATTATCATTATTCTTATGTTAGATAGTTAGAATAGGAAAAAGGAGTCCAAAATGGCCAAGGCTAAAAGGCAAAGAAGGGAAAAGCCCACACAAATAGAACAAAGGTAGGTCCAAGGACTGGAGTGAGGACCTCAAGTAAAACAAACAGCGCTCCTGGCTAGCCCAATTTACATAGGGCAGGCCCCGGGGGAGGAAAAAACATCTTAAAAAAAGGAGCCAAAATTGGGCCGGGCCTCTCTTCTCTTTGCGTCTTTTGGGTCAGCATTCCCTCACACCTTGAGGATGTATTTCCCTTTACTTTGTAAATAAAACTGAGCTGTAATACTCACTGACCCATCCAAGAACTGTAACACTGGTCCATTCGTCGTTTCAAATTTTTGTTGTGACGAGACAGAACCGAGGAAATTATACACTCCCTCGACATCTATGGTGCTGTTTCTCAGATTTTACCTGGCTGAAACAACCTCTGCACGGCCACAGCGAGTAGGAAGCCAAGTACAGCAGGAGCCCAACCAAAATTCATGGTGCCTGGCTTCAGGACCCAGCGAAGCTCAGGCTCTGATGTCTCATTACAAAAATTCAGAGACACAGTGATAGGTAAGAGGTGGATGTGTTCGGATTCAGAGAGAAGCACACTCCAAAGGGAGAGGGCCATCACAGAAGGCAAATGCTGTGACCATGGATGTGGTGTGGTTAGGTTTTGCAAGCTGGGTGAATTCATATGCTAGTGAGTGGGAGGATCATCCTAAGTATTGGGGAATAATCCACCTGTCTTTTGACAGTCTGCCTTGGAACTGTCCTGCCACTTCTGGGTATGTCATTTAGCTTGCAGATTGGGGATCAAGGTTTAGTTGAATTTGCTTTGTCATCTTGGACCCATTTGATTTTAATTGGTTTATGTTATGCCCTTGTGCAATGTCATTCTTTCAAAAGTTGTGCCCTGCCCCCTTCCCTCCTGTTTCATGCTCTTTTCTTGAGCCCCATCCAGACCTGCAATGTTGCCTCTACAATCTTCTGGAGGCACAACCAGAAAATAGCTGGCATTTGGGAGGAAAATACTGTATAATATCCAATCCCTCTAGATGTTCACACCTTCATCTTCCATGTTTCCTACAACATGTGCAACATCAGCATCTCTCAGTGAACCTGCTAAGGTGGGAGACAGGCACACAATGGCTGCTAGAAGTCCATCTGTTGGCATCCCTCAAAGGCAATTGGGTTTCCAGGGATAATGTTTGCCATTTTGGGAATTAATCCTGCAGGCCGTTTGGGCCCAAACCGTTACCACCCTTTTCCTAAAGTTACAAACATATCCCCAGATCAAATCTCCACTCCATTTTTATGCAACATCTGGCTTGTTGTCTCTTATCAATTTGTTCTTAAGCCACTTATTAACCCCTACAACCAGGACCCTGCCCCCTTACTGCTCTTATGGAGGACTAGGGGAGGAAATAAATGACTTACATTCTGTCAGAGAAATAAGAAGATAAGGGTTATGGCTGTTTCACCAGGTTCCCAGCCTCAGGGCACAGGTTGGATTGCTTTACATCATGATATCTGTTCCCATCTGTGGTGAACAAACTGGCAATAAATTAAAATTATAATCCCTTAATCCTACCCAACACTTGTCATACTGGAGATCTTGAGGACACCCAACTCCAGCCTGGGAGTCCTCGGAGGTCAACCTGCCTCGACCTACCTAGGGATCCAGTTCCGGGGAGGTTGTCACGCCTCAACCTGATTGAGGATACATCAGCCTGGGATCCCAGGAAGTCCACCTGCCTAATGATCTGGTCCCCAAGAGGTTGTCATGCCTCAACCTGCTCAGTGATCTGCCAGTCTGGGAGATGCCACGAGGTTAACCTGCCTTGACCTGCCTAGGAATCTGGTCCTTGAAAGGTTTTCATGCCTCAACCTGATCAGGGATCTGCCAGTCTAGGGGTCCCAGGAGTCGACATGCCTTGACCTGCCCAGGGACCCAATTCTCAGGATGCCGACCTGCCTCAACCTGCCCGGAATTCACCCTCCAGGAGGCTGTCATGCCTCAGCTTGCTGGGGGATCTGCACCTGACCTGGGGACGCCTGGCTTTCAGATTGAAACAGTACTGGGTAGGATAAGCTTCAGAAAGACTCACCCCTAGGGAAGTCCACCCATGGAAATAGTAGGAAGCCTATTACTTTTGGGACTGTGCTCAGTCTCAGCAATAACTCAGGAGCCCAGTGAGAACCCCATTGCCTTTCTGGAAAGACTAAAAGAGGCTCTCTGAAAGTTTACCAATCTGAACTTAGACTCTTACTAGGGACAGGTGATTTAAAAGGAAAATTCCTGTCCCAATGTGCATCAGATATTGGGATAAAGTTACAACAGCTACAGCAGCAGAACCCTGCTGCCTTTTTAGGTGAGATGGTCCAGAAACTTACCAAAACCTTTTATAACAGAGAACAGGAAAGGGAGGCCAAGGCCCAGGAAAGGGAGAAAAGGAAAGAGAAAAGGGAAGCCCAGATGCTGGCTGCCCTCCAGGGAACCCATAAGGCAAACCCTGAGTCTTTAAAGGACAAGGCATGAGGCAAATGCCTAATCTGTAGGCAGGTGAGGCATTGGCCAAAGAGTGTCCAAACCTTGATAAGTCTCCTAAAATGGCTTGCTACAAATGCCATCAGTTGAGACATTGGTCAGCACTCTTCCCTGGGGACCCAAGAGCCTCAAGGTCCAGCGCCAAGCCTTCCCTCATGATGGTTCAACAGAACAGAAGCGGCCAACTCCAGCCAGCCCGCCTGTCACAGATAACCATCATGGGGCTGGAGAAGGGTGCAACTGGATGTGGAAGGTAGGTCCGAGAATTTCTTGATTGACACAGGGGCTACCTATTCTGTCCTGACCTCCTACTCCAGAGCCTTCTCCTCCCAAACTTGTGCCATTTTGGGTGCTACAGGAAAAACAAATACAAAAGATTCATCTGAGCTCTTCATCATTGCTGGGATGGACAAATATTTTCCCACCAGTTTCTGGTGGTGCCTGAATATCCTACTCCCTTATTGGGAAGAAATCTTTCCTGCCTTTGAAATCTTCCAGCTGTTGCAGTCTTGATAGAAGGTGCTTTAAAACCCTCTTGGGGGAAAAATATTTTTACCAGCCACCAAGTGAAACAACTTCTGAATGGAAGAGGCCATTTATGGATGTCTGATCAAAGGATCCTCAGATATCAAGTGGCGCTGATGGAAAATCCAGGCCTAACTCTATTCCCTTGTGAGCTTCTTAACCCTGCTACCCTCCTGCCTACCCTCGAGGGCTCTCTTCTCCCTTCACTCTTGCCTAGAAACTTTGGACCACTGGACAAATCCCTGAGAGGGATTGTGGGAAGATCCTCTGGCCAATCCTGAGGAAATCTGGTACACTGATGGAAGATTTGTCTTGGATGGAAAAAGAAGACCTGGGCATGCAGTACTCTCCAATTTTGAGACTATAGAGGCTAAACCTTTGCCACCAGATACTTCAGTCCAATTGGCTGAGCTCATAGCCCTGACTCAAGCTTTAGAGCTGGGAAAATGAAAAAAGATTAGACATTTACACTGACTCCATGTATGCCTTTCTGGTGCTACATGCACATGCTGCTATTTGAAAAGAAAGAGGCCACTTGACCACTGGAGGGTCCTCAATCAAATATGATGAAAAAATCCTTAGGCTCTTGGAGCCAGTCCACCTGCTGCTGAGGTTTCAGTCTCCCACTGTAAAGGACACCAAACTGGGAGCATAGTAGTGGCCCAAGGGAACCAAGCAGCCAGTCAGGCAACTAAGAGAGCTGCATTACAGAACAATGACCTAATAGGGGTTGCCACCTTAGTTCCACAGACTAATTTGCCAGAAACTCCTTCATATACCAAAGGTGAGACTCTTAAAGCTAAGAGTGGGGGCTTTCAAGAAGATTATATGGGGTGGTTACAAAGGAGGGACTCCTTTTTCTTCCTGGGAACCTCCAACATAGGTTAGTTAACTGCTTACATACCACCACTCATTTAGGGAAAAAGGCCCTCCAAAGATTATTAGAAAGGTCTTTCAGAGGAACAAGCCTCCAAATGACTATAAGGCAAGTGGTCTGCTCTTGTCCCACTTGCCAATTAAACAACCCCCAAGGAGCTTGAAGACCCCAGCTGGCCCAGCCCATCTAACGATGTGGGACCTACACAGGAGAGGACTGGCAGATGGACTTCACCCAGATGCCAGTTTCTCAAGGGTATAAATACCTATTGGTCATGATTACATACATTCACAGGATGGATTGAAGGCTTTCCCATCTGGACTGAGAAGGCTGAGGAGGTGGTTAAAAAAAAAAAAAAAAAAAAAAAAAAAAAAACTGCTCCATGAAATCATTCTGAGATTTGGTCTGCCCAGGTCATTACAAAGTGACAATGGGACATCATTTACTTCTAAGGTCGCCCAAGGGGTCTCTAAAGCATTTCTGCTGCTGCTGCTGCTGCTAAGTATCTTCAGTCATGTCCAACTCTGTGCAACCCCATAGATGGCAGCCCACCAGGCTCCACCGTCCCTGGGGTTCTCCAGGCAAGAACACTGAAGTGGGTTGCCATTTCCTTCTCCAATGCATGAAAGTGAAAAGTGAAAGTGAAGTCGCTCAGTCGTGTCCGATTCTTCAAGACTCCATGGACTGCAGTCTACCAGGCTCCTCTGTCCATGGGATGTTCCAGGCAAGAGTACTGGAGTGGGTTGCCATTACGTTCTCCGCTCTAAAGCATTGACATTATTTATTATTGCCATTGTGCCTGGAGGCCTCAGTCTTCAGGAAAAATAGAAAGAGCCAACCAATTCTTAAAATCAGCGATAAAAATAATAACCCAGAAGACCTTCCTGGAATGGAAGGAGCCTTTACCAATAGCTCTCCTCTGCACCAGTATTGCCCCTAAGGAACAGGTTGGTCTTAGTCCTTATGAAATTCTATATGGGACCTTTTCTTTATATCAATGACCTCTTCCTTGATCCAGAGGCCCTGACCCTCCGGTCTTATACCATGGCCATTGGGCGATTCTAACAAGATATATGCTTGTGGGGTGTCAACCAGGACCCTAAAGAGTCACCACCATATGCCCAGGGACTCAAGTCCTAATTAAAGTATGGAAAGATGGGTCCCCAAAGGCTCAACTCCAGCCCACATGGAAGGGCCCCTACCCTCTAATACTTTCTACCTCCACAGCAGTCAAGGTACCAGGACACAACTCCTGGATTCACTACTCAGGAGTCAAGCTGTGGAAGAAAACAGAAGAGGACACTCAATAAACCTGTGTGCCCCTGGGAGATCACAGATACATATTCAGAACTACAAATGAGCACCATTCTAATGAACACCCCCAAAATTAAGTTTCTGGGGATAAGATTTCTCAGGACAGCTCTAAAGAGCCAACATAGTTTGGTAGGGATTGAACTTCAAAACAGACTGGAGATAGATCTCCTGATCCCTGGACAAGGAGGGACTTGAGCCATCTTGAATGAGATGTGTTGCTTCTGGGTAAATACCTCCAGCTAAGTTAAAGAAAACCTCAAAGTCCTCAAGAAAAACATTCAGACCCTACTGGATCTCAAAGAACCAGTTGGAGAGTTCTCAGGGTGGCTGCCGATCCTCCTGGTGATGGGAAATTTGGAGTTGGCTAATGCCCCATTAGTCCCTGTCATCACCATATGGATGCTGCTTATGATTTCTCCATGTATTATCAATTGTCTAAACTATTTTGTCTCTGCCCAGGTCGACAAGCTACAACATGCAGTGCCAGATCAACAATGATATATAAAACTGCAGCCAACCACAGAAAATATCACTCACCCTTAGATGGACACCACTACAAGGACTCTGAAGCTTGAGACTAGCAATAGGGGGAGGCCCAATGCCCCTCACCATCCAAGTTCAGCAGGAAGTAGCCATAGAGACCACGACGCCCCTATTTCCAAAGAATTGGGCCTCCTGTCTCTTGAGAGGGGAATGTTCAGTTCAGTCGCTCAGTCGTGTCCGACTCTTTGGAGCCCATGAATCGCAGCACACCAGGCCTACCTGTCCATCACCAACTCCCAGAGTTCACCCAGACTCGGGTCCATTGAGTCAGTGATGCCATCCAGCCATCTTATCCTCTGTCGTCCCCTTCTCCTCCTGCCCCCAATCCCTCCCAGCATCAGAGACTTTTCCAATGAGTCAACTCTTCCAAGGAGATGGCCAAAGTACTGGAGTTTCAGCTTTAGCATCATTCCTTCCAAAGAAATCCCAGAGCTGATCTCCTTCAGAATGGACAGGTTAGATCTCCTTGCAGTCCAAGGGACTCTCAAGAGTCTTCTTCAACACCACAGTTCAAAAGCATCAATTCTTCGGCACTCAGCCTTCTTTACAGTCCAACTCTCTCATCCATACATGACCACAGGAAAAACCATAGCCTTGACTAGACGAACCTTTGTTGGCAAAGGAATGTCTCTGCTTTTGAATATGCTATCTAGGTTGGTCATAACTTTCCTTCCAAGGAGTAAGCGTCTTTTAATTTCATGGCTGCAGTCACCATCTGCAGTGATTTTGAAGCCCATAAAAATAAAGTCTGACACTGTTTCCACTGTTTCCCCATCTATTTCCCATGAAGTGATGGGACCAGATGCCATGATCTTCATTTTCTGAATGTTGAGCTTTAAGCCAACTTTGAGAATAGGAAAAAGGAGTCCAAAATGGCTGTGGCTAAAGGACAAAGAAGGGAAAAGCCCACACAAATAGAACAAAGGAAGGTCTGGGGACCAGAGTGAGGACCTCAGGTAAAGCAAACAGCATGCCTGGCTAGCCCAATTTACACAGGGCAGGCCCAGGAAAAGGAGAAAAAATCATATACAAAGAGGAGCCAAAATTGGGGCAAGGCCTCTCTTCTCTTTGCGTCTTTTGGGTCAGCATACCCTCACTCCTTGAGGATGTATTTTCCTTTACCTTCTAAATAAAACTAAGCTGTAACACGGGACTGTAACACTGGCCCATCCAAGAGCTGTAACATTGATCTGTCTGAAGGTTGTAACGCTGATCCGTCTGTCACTTCAAATTTTGTTGTGATGAGACAGACCTGAGGAAATTATACACTCCCTGACACTTTAACAGCAAATGGAGATTGATGAGGTTAAGATATTCTCTCATGGTCACTCAGCTGGTATTTGTCAGTTTGAATGTTTAATATTTGAATTTTATATGAATATGTATGTGTGTTTGTATAAAACAATTGCAGTTTGTGTGTGTGTATTGGAATTTAATTTATTAACCATATACGTATGAAAACATTATTTTAAGCTTACAGTTTAAAATTGCAAATACTATTTTTTTTCCCTCATGATTTAATTAATACTTCATGGAACAAGTTAAAATATTAAATTTCCTAAACAATCATATTCCATTTATAAATTTGGCTAATTAAATTATAATAAATTCAATATTTCTGCAGTTAACATGATATTCTTAAGCACTCTCAATACCTCATAGAATACTATTAGAATTTATCAAGAAAACTATTTTTAAGCATTTAAAGAAATCATAAATATAATAAGCCAAAATAATAAATGTAGTAAATTAAGTTCTCATATATTCCAATATCATTTACAAACCGTAACAAATGTGATTGTGCCATGTGACTTAACCTCACACACTCAACAGTTCCAATTTCCTCTTTCAAATTATAATCATGCCTAATGTTCCAGGTTCTCTCATATTTCATATTCTCTTAAATATTAATCTTCAATAACAAACTCAACAACTATATTGCAATAAAACAACTTTCTAGGCAAGAAGCACATTTATGCTGTGGGTTTAAATTATTTGTCTTACTTCTAAGATGTCTCAGTTATTAAGTTATTTACCCACCACATGAGGCAGTTTCTATTGTTCTAAAATTACTGGGTCAAAGTATCATAGGCAAGATACAGATCAGTTATACATCATTATTAAAGATTGAAAATTTGTACCAGTGTATCACAGACTATTACACTGATTTACCTGAACAACTATGAAACTGTCAAGAATTGGTCTTCCTTGGTGACTCAGATGGTAAAGAATTTGCCTGCCATACAGGAGACATGGGTTCGATCCCTGGGTTGGGACAATCCCCTGGAGGAGGGCATGGCAACCCACACCACTATTCTTACCTGGAGAATCTCCATGGACAGAGGAACCTGGCAGGCTATGGCCCATGGGGTCACAAAAAATCAGACACAACTGAGCAACTAAGAACAAGCACATCAAACTACTTCTCACTGTCAAGCTCTCTGTTCTGTCTGCAAAGTCAACAAAGAACTTTGAAGCAAACACATTTTATTTAGAATTTATTTTCACAACCTAGTGCAGCATTTATATACTGAACAATTTTTAAATTACAGATTACTCAATTTTTATATCTTTTCTTAATTGAACACCTAACTAGGACAGTCATGGAATTTTGCACATCACTCCACACTGACCCATGTCCATAGCCACCCATACATACACACACACACACACACACACACACACGTAGGTATGCATATGCACAAAATGCATAAATATTTGCATACAGTTAATCACCTTTAATAGTCACTTATTATGTTATAATAATTGTATTAATTTTTCTTTATGAGAATGTTATGTATATTATCTCATTGCAATTTTTATAAAATTTCCAGTACATAGAGATACACAATAAGCAGAGTATCAGATAATAAAATTAGTAAAATATTTATGAAATGGTTATTAGCTATTGAAAGAACCATGCCAACGTGATTCAGATCACCATTTTGTATACAACTGAAGAAATGTTTTTATTAATAAATACTTCTTTATATCTTTTTTAGATTCCATATATAAATGATATTGTACAATATTTCTTTGTCTGATTACTCTTTCTCTGCCTGACTTACTTTACTCAGTATGACAAACTCTAGGTCCATTCATGTTGCTGCAAATAGCATTATTTCATTCTTTTTAATGTCAAGTAATATTCCATTGTATGTATGCACCACATCTTCTATAACATGGTCCTAAAGGACACATCCACCCTAATGTTCATTGCAGCACTATTTGGAATAGCCAAGACTTGATAGCTACCTAAATGTCCACTGACTATAGAAAATTCATCAATGTGATAAGTGATCTTTATTTCAAAGCATGCTTCTACCTATTTGTCATGTTTACAGGAATTTGTCTCATAGATCAGAGATTGTATTGTATCTGTGTTTTCTTTAGGAAGCTTTCTTTTAGTCCAAAATTGAGATATATATTAATACCTTTTCAGTGGCCTTTCTGCTAGTTCTATCATACTTACATACACTCTGCAACTCTCTGCATTGGTTGTGTCTACTTAGCTTATTTCTGCTGATGCAACAGGGACTACTTGAAGACAGAGTTATTGATTGACCATCACTATCTGTAGAAGCCAATGTAAATAGTGTAAGATTATTAGTCAAAATTATTAAATAAGGAAATTAAATGTAATGGTACAGAAGGTATATTTAGTTATATTCTTTACCTCAATTAAACAATTATCAAACATTTTATACAGTAACCTCAGAAATCTACTGATAATGGGAAACGAGTAACTTTTAATAATGAGATTTTTTTAATACACTTCAAAACCCCTCCTCAATTTGCTAATGCCTATTCATGTTTAAGATCAATGTACTAATATGCTGACCATCCTAGCTGAAACTTCTGATTCACAGAGTCTTTAGAATGAACTACAAGAAGTGTCTCCAAGGTTAAAGGAGAGAACATGGATAGTGTTATAAAAATAAATTTCTATATGTATAATATCCCTATGGTCTCTTTACTAAAATTGATTTGCCTGAAAACTGACCTATATGTCTCTCTAGGTTCTCTTTTTCCATATCCTGTTTTGTGAAATATCCTACCTAAAGAAATACATCATTATACTGTCCGGAACTTTATTCTGATATATTGCTCCTGGGTGTGAAATCACCTGGGATGCAAAAGTAAGTGTCAATTAGAATTATTAGTTCTTGAGAAAGCCCCTTTTATGGTTTATTATATCATAAAACATGTGGGCATTTTCCATATATATTTTTGTTGAGTTAATGAAGCTTTGGAAACAAAGTATTTTGGCACTTGTTGAGATATTTAAAATTCAGAGATAGCATAGAAAAGTCGGTGAAAGTGACTTTTCTCTTTAATCTTTCCAGAGTTATTGTCAAATAGTTCATGGCTCCTCAGGAAGAGATTTTTAAAAGCAAATCAAAGAAAATATTGAAAGATAAAAATTATTCATTAGCCCATGGGGTCACAAAGAGTCTAACATGACTTAGTGACTAAACAACAGATTAAGAATAAGCAGTGTTTCTACATTTTCTTGTGACTTATCATTAGGAAGAGTGAGTATCTATACAGGAAAGTCCTAAAAAAAAAAAAAGTGAAATTTGTTTACGTTGCCAAATCTTTTAGATGTAACTGCAGTGCTTCCGAGGATGATCAAAAGTTTTAGGATACACTGAAGGGGAAAATGCGTTTTTTTTTTGTTTGTTTGTTTGTTTGTTTTACATACATTCTTCATGATTCTATGAAGTAGGCAATACATTATTAGAATGAAATATATATTACAGTTATAGTCAATTCTCATTTTTTTCTTTAAAGTATTTCTAAACATCTATTTCTGCTTTATTGACTATGCCAAATCCTTTGACTGTGTGGATCACAATCAACTGTGGAAAATTCTGAAAGAGATGAGAATACCACACCACCTGACCTGTCTCTTGAGAAACCTGTATGCAGGTCAGGAAGCAATAGTTAGAACTGGACATGGAACAAAACTGGTTCCAAGTAGAAAAAGGAGTACGTCAAGGCTGTATATTGTTACCCTGCTTATTTAACTCATATGCAGAGTGAAAGTGAAAGTGAAGTCTCTCAGTCATGTCCGACTCTTTGCAACCCCATGGACTGTAGCCTACCAGCCTACTTTGTCCATGGGATTTTCCAGGCAAGAATATCGGACTGGGTTGCGAGCAGAGTACATTATGAGAAACGCTGGGCTGGAGGAAGCACAAGCTGGAATCAAGATTGCCAGGAGAAATATCAAAAACCTCAGATATGCAGATGACACCACCCTTATGGCAGAAAGTGATGAAAAACTAAAGAGCCTCTTGATGAAAGTGAAAGAGGAAAGTGAAAAAGTTGGCTTAAAGCTCAACATTCAGAAAACTAAGATCATGGCATCCAGTCCCATCACTTCATGGCAAATAGATGAGGAAACAGTGGAAACAATGGCTGACTTTATTTTTCTGGAATCCAAAATCACTGCAGATGGTGATTGAAGCCATGAAATTAAACAATGCTTACTCCTTAGAAGGAAAGTTATGACCAACCTAGACAGCATATTAAAAAGCAGAGACATTACTGTGTAACAAAGGTCTGTCTAGTCAAGGCTATGGTTTTTCCAGTGGTCATGTATGGATGTGAGAGTTGGACTATAAAGAAGGCTGAGCACCAAAGAATTGATGCTTTTGAACTGTGGTGCTGGAGAAGACTCTTGAGAGTCCGTTGGACTGCAAGGAGATCCAACCAGTCCATCCTAAAGGAGATCAGTCCTGGGTGTTTATTGGAGGGACTGATGTTGAAGCTGAAACTTCAACTTTGGCCACCTGATCCAAAGAGCTGACTCACTTGAAAAGACCCTGATGCTGGGAAAGATTGACGGCAGGAGGAGAAGGGGACCACAAAGGATGAGATGGTTGGATGGCATCACTGACTCAATGGACATAGGTTTGGGTGAACTCCAGGAGTTTGTGATGGACAGTGAGTCCTGGCATGCTGTGATTCATGAGGTCACAAAGAGTCAGACACAACTGAGTGACTGAACTTAACTGATTTACTATTACTATAGTAGATGTTGGTTTATTTGATTTTAGCACGATGTAATTTTCTTTTTCATTAAATAGAAAGCAAATTATAATGGAAAATCTATAAAAATTGATTTATTTCTTATTCATGTTCCTAATTGTTACTTAGATCTCAAAAGCAGACTTCTATACTCATTTATATATATAACTTGCAAATAGTACTCTTACTTGTATCATACATCTCACATAAATAACTTACAATTTTAACAACATTAGCCTATTTCAGTAGACATAATGAGAAAACAAGTATATCATCTTATTTCATAACTTATTATAAACATGGACAAATTCATTATATTGCCTGTAAATGATGTTGTACATGGCTTAAAATTGAATTTAATAATTTGTATCTGAATTTTTAAAAAATATTTCTCAAGTGTATATTAATGATTATTTGAATTGAAAAATAAAAGCACTTTCTGCAGAAATGCATCTAATTTGGTTAATTGGTTTGACAATGGAAATTGCTTTTGCTAAATTTTTAAATTATTTAAGAACTTCAATATAGTAGAAAATAAATAAAATTCAATTTTAAAATTTTGACAAGAACCACTTAAATATATGAGAGATTTTAAAAAACTATTTCATTTGAATACTTAGTAGCATGTGATGTGCTTAGTCACTTAGTCATGTCTGAGTCTTTATGACCCCATGGGCTGTAGCCCATCAGGCTCCTCTGTACATGGGGATTCTCCAGGCAAGAATACTGGAGTGGGTTGCCACACATGCCTCCAGGGGATCTTCCCAATCTAGGAATGGAACCCAGGTCTCCTGCATTGCAGACAGATTCTTTACCATCTGAGCCACCAGGGAAGCCCACTTAAGAGGATGTGTAATGATATTATAATTCCTATTTTTTCCTGAATTGTTTGTAAATCTGATAAAATATTAATCTTATTAGGTGTTTTAGTGTATTAGGTATGATTATGAATCTTATGACTTGTTAAAAGCATTTTGCAATTTGATAAAACTGAAAAAGTTAACATGCATCTAATGACAAATAAGCAAGTCCTATTACATGTTTTCTGTTCCTTGATTTCAACAAAATTGATAAGGGACTGAGCTTAGTTATCAATTGACAGGTCATTAATTATATTTTATGATGATAGAATCATATAAATTTCGACTTATAACTTTAAAGGAGCTAGAATAATGGTATGCTATAAACATACTGAAATTCCTTCCATTTACATCTACTATTTTATTTGACCAAGGTTTCTTAGAGGTTATACCTATGAAAACAAAACACTGATTCTAACAAAAGCAATAATCCTTGGGGGATATAGAAACTACTTGAAGCAAAAAAAAAAAAAAAAAAAAAAAAGAAAGAACGAAATCTTCATTCATCTCCATAAGAAATATATTTCTAAAGAAATATTATTTTTGACTTTGAAATTGCAGATCATTAACTGACATTAATTATATGATGAAAAGAATTGCAACAATAGAAAAAGTAAATAAAATATTTGGGATCTCCATATATTGGTGATAAATATGACAGTGATTAATAAAGGACTTACAAACTAGAAATATAAAACATTAAGATAAAAATTAAAGTCATAAATTCTTAAATGGAAGTTCAATATAATTTCTTAGAACCAGCAACCATGTAACATTTCTGGTGATTAAAGACTTTTTCTAATATATCTTAAGTAATTGGTGTGGGTGTCAGGTTGCTTGGTTATTTTAATTCCCTAGGAAAGTAATATCATGATTTTATTTTAAATATTAAAATCTGAGTAGATTGAGAATATATGGAGAACTGAGGTCATATGTCACAAATTATTAAAGGTCATGATAAGCTGATGTGAAACTTGCTGCTTCAAGAATAATATTCATAATTCATATGATTTAGCTAGTATACAAAGACTCTTGTGTAAATATTCCAGATCATCAATGAAGAAGCAGAAGGTAAGAAAACACTGAATTTTTGTTTTAGGATTTTTTCCAAAGCAGTGCTTCAGCTAAATCTTTTTTTTTTTTAAACAAATATCTACTCAATATTTTAACAAATATTGAGAAATATCAATAACCTCAGATATGCAGATATCCATTTTACTGATGGATAAATTATATTTGAATAAATTCAAGTTAGATAATTTGATTTCTTAAATAGAAATTCAATGTGTAATATTTAAATAACCTAAAAAAGTATGCTAATAAGGGTATGACATATTAAGTCTTCAAAATACTGTTATCTGAAAGTGTTCATGGAATATTATTTTCAATTTCTTTGAGTGTTGATTGTTTTAATCCTATACAAATTTATTGAAATAATTTATACCCTCAAATATGCATCTATACATATTCTTCTGAAATTGAGATATGATGTGAAGATATGCATGCTATTTTGAACAAAGAAAGAGTCTTTAATATGGGTGAATGCAGTTTCAATTCTCAGTCACATAGTTTTGAGTATAGATCCTTTATCATTAATGATTGGTCTTCATATTGACAAGATATTTAATGATCCACCTTTAATTCTGAATTTTTCAACGTACTAAATTTTACAGATAAAATGATTTTGACATTGAAGCACAATTTCTGGAGGCAGAAATCTGTTGTCAACAATGTTTCCAATGTCTCATCTCCTTTGAGATATGTTAATTATACATTCATGTATTTATTTGTTCTATAAACATTTATTATGCATAATGGCTGAAATTGACACAGTGAAATGCATTGATTATAAAATGATAAATAAGGCAAACATATTCCTGCCTTCTTGTACTTACTACCTAGGGAGTGAATTAGGAGACAAAAAGAAAGTAAATAGACAATATTAATATTTAATTTATGGTGTAAGAAGGTATTTCATATTTGTGAGGCCAATCAAGTCCATAACAATCATACTTTTATAGCAAAGTTCAGAGCTCTAGAAAATTTTCTAATCCCTACACATATAATCTCTCTGAAAATAGATGACACACAAATTAGGACCATATTTCAGATACAAAAATTCTGGCAAGGTATCTTTCTTAATACACAGTTCATATGTCTATAAAACAAATATATTAGTAAAATTGATGGCATAAATTTTGATGAAAGTTAAATTAGGTATGGCCTGTAAAGTATAATGTCTAAAATGTCTGCATATCTTCATAATCTCAATGTATTTTTAATATTATTATATGTTTTTTGGGTTCCCAGAGTGAAAGACTGAATAGCAGGAAGGTATAAAAAAGAGAAAAAGAGAAAAATGTGATACTGTTGACTCTGAGTGTTTATCAATCCTCAGTAAGAGACTTAAATGAGTGAGAATATATTAACAAAATAATTTTAAATGTAAAATTACTTTTAGTGAAGTACAGTGTTTGAAACCCTCCTAAATTCAGAAAATCTTCACAAATATCTATCACAGTTTTCAATGCTTTGTGATATATATGAATGAATATATATCCATACATATGTACACACATGTATACATATATGATATGCAAATATACATATATTTGCATATATGGACATTTGTTCTTAAACAAGTAACTGATGCGAAAATGTATCATTAAATGTTTCTGCATTTCTTTCTCCAAAAATCTGAATTAACTTTGGTATTGAGTAGGCAAGGTTAATTCAGATTTTTGGAGAAAGAAATGCAGAAACATTTTCATGATACATTTTCGCATCAGTTATTTCTTTTTTAACAAATTTTATTTATTTTTAATTCGTGAAAAATTGTTTTACAGTTTTGTGTTGGTTTCTGCCATACAACAATATGAATCAATCATGATTATATACATTCTTTCCCTCCTGAGATTCCCTCCCCTCTCCCTGTTTCACCCTTCTAGGTCATCACAGAGCATTAAGCTGGGCACCTTGTGTTATTTAGCAATTTCCCAATAACTATCTGTTTTATACATGATAGTGTATAAATGTCGATGCTATAGATGAGAATATTAAAACTATCATAGATAGATTTCAAGTACAAAGACAGGACTCTATTCAGTTATATACTCATGTAATAAAAATCACCCCCCAAGAAAGAAAAAAGTAATTATTTAAAATTTATATATTTACTGTAGCTTTGTAGTGTGGCTTAAAGTCAGGGAGTATGGTTCCTCCAGCTCTGTTCTTCTTTCTCAAGGTTGTTTTGATTATTTGAGATCTTTTTTGTTTCCATACAAATTTTAAAGTTAGTTGTTCCACTTCTGTAAAAAATGCCTTTGGTATTTTGATAGAGATTGTGCTGAATCTGTTGATTGTCAGAGGTCTGTGATCATTTTATAAGTTAGTTCTTCCAATTCCAAACATGGTGTATCTTTCCACCTGTTTGTTTCATCTTAAATTTCTTTCATCAGTGTCTTATCATTTTCTGAGTATAGGTCTTCTACCTCCTTAGCTAAGTTTATTCCTAAGTATTTTATTATTTTTGATGTTATAGTAAGTAGAATTATTTCTTTAACTTCTCTTATTTATTTCATAGATTGTTGCTAGTGAATAGAAATACAACAGATTTTTGTATATTAGTTTTGTATCCTGCAACTTTGTATATTAGTTTTGTATCCTGCAACCAAATTAATTGATGCATTCTAGTAGTTTTCTGGTGCTGTCTTTAGGATTTTCTATGAAGATAGTATCATGTCATCTGCAAACAGTTACAATATTACTTCTTTCCAATTTGGATTCCTTTTATTATTATTATTTTTTTTTTTTTCTCTGATTGTATGGCTAGGATTTCCAAACCCTGCTGAGTAAAAGTGGTGAAAATGTCCATCTTTATCTTACTGTTGATCTTAGAGGAAATGCTTTAGCTTTTCATCATTGAGTATAATATTAGCTGTGGGTTTGTCATATACGGCCTTTCTTACATTGAGGTAGATTCTCTCTGGGCTTCCCAGTTGGCGCTACTGGTAAGGAACCCGCCTGCCAATAGAGGAAACATAGGAGACGCAGGTGTGATACCTGGGTAGGGACGATCCCCTGGAACAGAACATGGCAACCCATTTGAGTATTCGTGCCTGGAGAATCCTATGGATAGAGGAGCCTGGCAGGCTACAGTCCATACAGTCTCATAAAGTTGGACATAACTGAAGCGACTTAGGACAGGTTTTCTCTATGCCCACTTGGGAGTTTTTAATCATAAATGGATGTTTCATCAAAACATTTTTCTGCATATGTAGTCTTTATTCTTCAATTTGTTAAAGTGGTATATCACACTGATTTGCAGATATTGAAAGATTCTTGCATCCTGGGATAAACCCCACTTAATCATGGTGTATGATCCTTTTAATGTATTGTGGGGTTAGCTTTGCTAACATTTTGTTGAAGATTCTTGCATCCGTGTTTATCAGTGATAGCCTGTAAATACCATCTTTTAGTGTTTTGGGTTTTTTTTTTGTTTGTTTGTTTGTTTGTTTGGTTTTCGTGTCATGGTGATGGTGGTCTCATAGAATGAGTTCAAAAGTGTTCCTTCCTCTGCAAGTTTTTGTAAGAGTTTGAGAAATAAAGGTGTTAACTCTTCTCTAAATGTTTAGTAAAATTTACCTGTGAAGAAAATTTATGGAATTATAGAACTCATGTGTGTGAAACTTTTGTAAATTGTAAAGCACTATAGAATGTAAGAAATCTTTCATTCAACTAAAAATTGTACATTTATATTTGTAAGATGTGAAAAAATATTTTCATTTTTAAGCAGCTTTGTCATCGTGTAAAATGCAAAAACAAATTGTGGGAGAAACAGAGTACTTTTCTTTCAAAAATACTCAGTCTTTTGAAAACAGTATATAAAAAGAGAAATAATCAAAATATTGATATTAAAAATGAAACTTTGCCAATGTCTGCTCACTCATGTCATTAATAGCAATATGACATGACTACTGTGCTCTAAGTAAAGTGCTTATGATAAACACATATAAAATGAGTGATATGAAACCACAAAATAATTTTATGAGTAATGATACAGAATTTAGATGTTATTAAGATGCATTCATAAACTTTCTTGTTGCTATTCAGGTATATTGAGAAAGATTTATAGAAAGTGATAAGGAGCTAAATTTTAAGAATCTTCAGGAAATTTAATAATGTTAACATATTTGCAATCTCAAATTGCAAATGACAGAATGATCTCTGTTCATTTCCAAGGCAAACCACTCAGTATTGCAGTAATCCAAGTCTATGCCCCAACCGATAATGCTGAAGAAGCTGAACTTGAATGGTTCTATGATGACCTACAGACCTTGTAGAACTAACACCCAAAAAATATGTTCTTTTCATCATATGGGACTGGAATGCAAAGGTATGAAGCTAAGAGATACCTGGAGTAACAGGCAAATTTGGCCCTGGAGTACAAAATGAAGCAGGGAAAAGGCTAACAGAGTTTTGCCAACAGAATGCACTGGTCATAGCAAACACCCTCTTCCAACAACACAAGAGAAGACTCTACACATGGACATCACCAGACAGTCAATACTGAAATCAGGTTGATTATATTCTTGGCAGCCAAAGATGGAGAAGCTCTATACACTCAGCAAAAACAAGACAGGGAGCTCACTGTGGCTCAGATGATGAATTCCTTATTGCCAAATTCAGACTTAAATTGAAAAGTAGGGAAAACCACTAGATCATTCAGATATGATCTAAATTAAATGCCTATACTTATACAATGGAAGTGACAACTAGATTCAAGGGTTTGGATCTGAAAGAGTGGCTGAAGAACTGTGGATGATGGTTTGGGGCATTTACAGGAGGCTGTGATGAAGACCATCTCCAAGGAACAGAAATGCAAAAAGGCAAAATGGTTGTCTCAGGAGGCATTACAAATAACTGAGAAAAGAAGAGACCCTAAAAACAAAGGAGAAAAGGAAAAGTATACCCATTTGAATGCAGCATTCCAAAGAATGGCAAGGAGAAGTAAGAAAGCCTTCCTCAGTGATCAATGCAAATAAATAGAGGAAAACAATAGAATGAGAAAGGCTAGAAATCTCTTCAGGAAAATTAGAGGTACCAAGGGAACATTTCATGCAAAGATGGGGACAATAAAGAACAAAAACTATATGGACATAACAGAAGCAGATGATATTAAGCAGAGGTGGCAAAAGTACACAGAAGAACTATACAAAAAAGATTTTCATGACCCAATGACCACGATGGTGTGATCACTCACCTAGACCCAGACATCCTGGAATGAGAAGTCAAGTGGGCCATAGGAAGCATCACTACGAATACTACCTCCACTAGGAGGTGATGGAATTCCAGCTGGGCTATTTCAAAACCTAAAAGGTGATACTGTGAAAGTGCTGTACTCAATATGCCAGCAAATTTGGCAAATGCAGCACTGGCCACAGGCCTGGAAAAGGTCAGTTTTCATTCCAATTCCAAAGAAAGGCAATGCCAGAGAATGTTCAAACTATTGCAAAATTGCACACATTACACATGCTAGCAAAATAATGCTCAAAATTTCTCAAGTGAGGCTTCAACAGTACATGAACGGAGAGCTTCCAGATGTTCAAGCTGGACTTAGAAAAGGCAGAGGAACCAGAAATCAAATTGCCAACATCCATTGGATCACAGGAAAAGTGAGAGAGTTCCAGAAAAATATCTACTTCTTCTGTATTGACTATGACAAAGTCTTTGACTGTGTGGATCACAACAAACTAGAAAATTCTTAAACAGATAGGAATACCAGACCACCTGACCTGCCTCCTGAGAAATCTGGTTGCAAGTCATAAGCAACTATTAGAACCAGACATGCAACAACAGACTGATTCCAAATTGGGAAAGAAATACATCAAGGCTGTATAGTCCCACCCTGCTTGTTCAACTTATATGTAGAGTGCATCATGCCAAATGCTGGGCTGGATTAGGCACAAGCTGGAGTCAAGATTTCCAGGAGAAATATCAAAGACCTCAGATATGCAGATGACACCACCCTTATGGCAGAAAGCAAAAAGGAACTAAGGAGCCTCTTGATGAAAGTGAAAGGAAGAGTGAGAAATCTTGCTTACAACTCAGTATTCAAAAAATGAAGATCATGGTTCCAGTCCCATCACTTCATGGCAATAAGTGGGGAAAAAATTGAAACAGTGATAGACTTTATTTTCTTGGGCTCCAAAATCACTGCAGTTGTTGAGTGCAACCATGAAATTAAAAGATGCTTGCTCCTTGGAAGAAAAGATATGACCAACCTAGACAGCATATTAAGAAAACAGAAGCGACTTTTATAAAAAAAGTTCCATCTAGTCAAAACTATGGTTTTTCCAGTACTCATGTATGGATGTGAGAGTTGGACCGTATAGAATGCTGAGTGCTGAAGAATTGATGCCACTGAACTGTGATGCTGAAGAAGACTCTTGGTTGTCCCTTGAACAGCAAGTAGATCAAACCAGTCAATTCTAAAGGAAATCAGTACTGAATATTCACTAGAAGGACTGATGCTGAAGCTGAGCTCCAACATTTTGGCCACCTGATCTGAAGACTGACTCATTTGAAAAAACCCTGTTGCTGGAAAGATTGAAGACAGGAGGAGAAGGGGATGACAGAGGATGAGATGGTTGGATGGAATCACTGATTCAGTGGACATGAGTTTGAGCAGGTTCTGGGAGTTGGTGATGGTCAGAGAAAGGGGCATGCTGTGGTCCATGGGATCACAGAGTCGGACCCCACTGAGCAACTGAACTGAACTGAATATATTTGGATCTAGGAAAGTTTGTTTAAGATGAGTAGCTCATATATTTGCTTTTTACTACCATTTATAATATTTTCTCAGATATTTAATTAATTCCCAAGTTTGCATAAAAGTTATTTGTCTCTTATTTTCTAACGTATGGTCTTACAATTTAGATTGCAGAGAAGTAGGGATGATGTGGAAGTTATTTATTGAATGTCTTCTATCTTTAGTCTAAGATGCTTTTTTTTTTTTTTTTTGCAAATTGCACTTTTTCTCCCCAAAATTTTGCAACTAGGGTTTAGTTATAAAAAAGTCATTACTGTATGCACTGTTGATTTCTGGCAGAATTCAATAGTGGGAAAATGTTGTCTTCTTTTTTCTGTAACCTATTTTTTTCTCCATCTCCTAGCTATCATAAATGAGTAATGGAAGGAGAAAAAGTATATATTTCTTCCTAGGGACATTAACATGGAGTGGCAAGCCACACTTCTCCCATCTTATTGGCCATAAGTTATCCAAGTTATTTTCACAGGTTTTCCAGGACAAAACTGTGTAGAGATTGTCACATACCAATTAGATCCTAGGGTTGGTGTTATTATAGGTTTCAACAGATATTTGAGAACTATCAGAAGATACATTAGCAACAGAGTTTTCCATGTAATCCTGTAATGTGAGAAACATGCATATTAGAACACATTCCAGTAGTGGTTCTGTTCATTGTTGTCGTGGACCTTAGTTTTCATACCAGAATTGACAGTGGTGCAAAGTGTAGTTTCTAGTGCTTTGTTGGAATGGCCATAGTTTATCACCAGATCAGGTCTGCTTTTTGGTTAGGGCATGCTTCCTGGTTACTTTGCCTCAGGTCTCCATTCCCAGCTCTCTCTGTGAAACCACACAATGTTGCTTTATATATAAATAAATTTATTTTTTTAACTGGAGGAAAATTGCTTTACAATTTTGTGTTTGTTTCTGCCATCCAACAACACAAATCAGCCATAATCATACATATATCCCTTCCCTTTTAAACCTCCCACCCCTCACTCCATCCCACTCTTCTAGGTTATCACAGAGAACCAGCCTGGGCTCCCTGAATTATATAGCAACTTCCCACCAGCTATCTATTAATAGGTTACACACAATAGTGTATATGCATCACTACTACCTTTTCCATTTCCATTCATCCCACCCTCTTCTTCCATTCACCCCATCCTCACATTCTCCTGCTGTGTCCACAAAACTATTATCTATATCTGCTCTCCATTCTTCCCCTACGAATAGGTTCATCAGGACCATTTTTCTATCAATATATTCCATATATGTGTATTAATATAGGATATTTGTTTTTCTCTTTCTGACTTATTTCACTCTGTGTAACAGACTCTAGATTCATCCACCTCATTAGAACTGATTTAAATTTGTTCTTTTTTGTGACTGAGTAATATTCCATTGCATGTATATATAATATCTTCTTTATTCATTCATATGTTGATGGGCATTTAGGTTGCCCATGTCCTGGTTGTTGTAAATAGTGCTGCAATGAACCTTGGGGTACATCTATCTGTTTTGGAACTGTGGTTTTCTCAGGGTATATGCTGGTATTGGAATTGTTGGATCATATGGTAGATTTATTCCTTTTTTTTTTTTTTTTTAAGGTATCTCTCTACCATTCTCCATAATGACTGTATCAGTTTATACCCCACCAATAGTGCAGGAGGGTCCCCTTTCCTCCACATCCTCTCCAGCATTTATTTTTGGTATATTTTTTGATGATGGCTATTCTGACTGGTGTGAGGTGATACCTAATAATAGCTTTGTTTGCCTTTCTTTAATAATTAGTGATGTTGAGCATTCTTTCACATATTTATTGACTATCTGTATGTCTCCTTTGCAGAACTTTCTGCTTATATCTTATGACCAGTTTTTGACTGGGCTGTTTGTTTTTATGATATTGAGCTAAATGAGCTGTTTATATATTTTGGAGACTAATTTTTCTCATTACTTCATTTGCAATTATTTTCTCCCATTATAAGAGTTGCCTTTTTAATCTTGTTTGTTGCTTCCTTTTGATCTCTGGGTTGGGAAGATCCCCTGGAGAAGGAAATGGCTAATCACTCTAGTATTCTGGCCTGGAGAATTCCATGGACTCGATTGGCCATGGGTTCACATAGAATGGGCTTCCCTGGTGACTCAGACAGTAGAGTCTGCCTGCAATGCTGGAGATCTGGTTTTGACCCCTGGGTCAGGAGGATCCCCTGGAGAAGAAAATGGCAACCCACTCCAGTATTCTTGCCTGGAAAATCCCACTGACAGAGGAGCCTGGTGGACTACATCCCATGGAGTCACAAAGAGTCGAATGTGACTGAATGACTAACACATGCAGTGTTTCCTTTGCTGTGTAAAAAGCTTTTAGGTCTGTCTAGTCAAGTCTATGGTTTTTAGTGGTCATGTATGGATGTGAGAGTTGGACTGTGAAGAAGGCTGAGAGCTGAAGAATTGATGCTTTTGAACTGTGGTGTTGGAGAAGACTCTTGAGAGTCCCTTGAACTGCAAGGAGACCCAACGAGTCCATTCTGAAGGAGATCAGCCCTGGGATTTATTTGGAACGAATGATGCTAAAGCTGAAACTCCAGTACTTTGGCCACCTCATGCGAAGAGTTGACTCATTGGAAAAGACTCTGATGCTGGGAGGGATTGGGGGCAGGAGGAGAAGGGGATGACAGAGGATGAGATGGCTGGATGGCATCACCGACTCGATGGGCGTGAGTCTGAGTGAACTCTGGGAATTGGTGATGGACAGGGAGGCCTGGCATGCTGCGATTCATGGGGTCGCAAAGAGTCTGACACGACTGAGCGACTTAACTGAACTGAGGTCCCGTTTGTTTATTTTTGTTTTTATTTCCATTACTCTAGGAGGTGGGTCAAAGAGGATCTTGTGATGATGTATGTCAAAGAATGTACTACTGCCTTTGTTTCCTCCAAGAGCTTTATAGTTTCTGGCTTTACATCTAAGTCTTTAATCCATTTTGAGTTTTATTTTTCTGTTTGGTCTTAGGAAGTGTTCTAGTTTCATTCTTTTACATGTAGCTATCCAGTTTTCCCAGCACCACTTAATGAAGAGACCATCTTTCTCCATTGTATATTCTTACCTCCTTTTTCAAAGCTATGTGGATTCATCTCAGGGCTTTCTGTCTTGTTCCACTGGTCTATATTTCTGTTTTTGTGCCAATAGCATACTGTCTTGATGACTATAGCTTCAGATGACATGATACTATGCATAGAACACCCTAAGTATGCCACCAGAAAATTACTAGACCTAATCAATGAATATAGTAAAGTTGAAGAATATAAAATTTATACACAGAAATCCCTTGCTTTCCTATACACTAACAATAAAAAGCAGAAAGAGAAATTAAGGTAACAATCCCATTCTCCATTACAACAAAAAGAATGAAATACCTTAGAATAAATTTACCTAAAGAGAAAAAAGACCTATATGTATAAAACTATAGGACACTGATGAAAGAAATCAAAGATGACAGAAACAGGTAGATATATCATGTTCTTGGATTGGAAGAATCAATATTGTAAAAATAACTGTACTACCCAACATAATCTACAGATCAAATGCAATCCCTATCCAAGTGCCAATGGTATTTTTCACAGAAGTAGAACAAAAATTTCACAATTTGTATGAAAACAATAAAGATCCTGAATAGCCAAAGCAATCTTGAGCAAGAAAAATGGAGCTGGAGGAATCACTCTTCCTGACTTCAAGCTACACAGTGTCCTTTTAATGAACTTACTGTCTGCTTGGGGTTTCCCAGCAGTAAAGAATCCAATGGTAAAGAATCCACCTGCAATGCAGCATATACACGTTCAGTCCTTGGGGTCAGGAAGATGCTCTGAAAGAGGAAATGGCAACCCAGTCCAGTATTCTTGACACAGAAATTCCATGGACACGAGTGCCACGTGTTAGTGGATTCATGTTGATGTATGGCAAAACCAATACAATATTGTAAAGTAATTAGCCTCTAATTAAAATAAATAAATTTAATTAAAAAAAAAAAAGAAATTCCATGGACAGAGGAGCCTGGTGGGCTATAGTTCATAGGGTTGTAAAGACTTGGGCACAACTGAGCAACTGAGCGTGCACATGCACACACACACACACACACACACACACACTGTCAGCTTAAAGGAGCTGCATCCAGCTCGTCTTGTGACTAGGAATTCTGTCACAATGATTATGCAGACAGATGGCAAGAAATCTAGTAACAGAATCCAGAGGAATACAGTTTTTTTTTTTTCCTAAGAAAAATCAGGAACTAGGGATAGAAATCCATGTGAAGTAATGTGAGCTAATATTTTTAAAAGACATAGAGAGAATGTAAGGACTCCAACTTTAGAAAGATCAACTGTAGGAGTTTTTGGACTCTCCTATAACATTTTGCAGGTACATGCCACACATTTTCTCTTATGCTAAGTGATTTAGATGATCAGTGTCCAACTTCCAAGTTTCTTGCATAAAAATCTGTATTTCCCACTTGCAACAAGTCTGAGAAAAATAGTCTTTGTCAGATGGCTCTCTCTGTTACTTTCTCCAAGCGATAAACTCAATGATTTATACTTCTTCCATTTTATGTCTGGATTAACATGACATCATTAATTTCCATTTATATAGAGCAGGATAGAGAGACTAGGAAAGATCATGATCAATATCACTTTTCCCTACAGTCCTTTGACTAGAACTCAGTCACAAGAACTCACATGGGTGGAAGAAAGGCTAAGAAATATATCTATATTCAAAGAAAAATAAAAGTCATTTTAAGGACATACATCACTCTCTCTGCCACATTGTGAAATGATTGAACTTAAGTGGGATCAGGTTCTCTGAGAAAGGCAAATAAATAACACCCTACAAAGCACTTAGATATGATTACTGTGAATGAACATGGTTAGAAATGGAATGTATTCACAAAATTTAGGAGAGAAGATATTAAGGTTATTCTTTGTGTCTGTTTTTTTTTTTTTTAAGTCGATTTTTTAAGCATAAGTAACCTCTGTTTTTCATTTAAAAAATAGTAAATACTGGAAAAGCAGTATTCTTTCCCCAGCACATATAGAAATAATGTGGCCCCAAAACAGATCAATTAGGATTTATATAAAATAAAAACTAGAAATAGAATTTGTTTTCCTTGGACACTACACAGAGAAGCTGGAAATGAGAGAATGGGATATGAAAGATAAAGAAAGAAGCAAACTGCAAAGAAAAACCCAATAAGACATTCTTAAAAATATATAATAGTTGCTTAAAGCCTTTTCATACATTCTTAATATGATAAAAAAAGAAGAAATTTAACAAAGGTGTCTCATACTGAAAAATTTTTTAAATTTTGTTGAAATATAATTTATATACAGTTTTGTGTTAGTTTCACAAACACAGGTTTCAGGTGTACAACAAAGGTACAGATACATTAGATATTATATACATCATATTATATATATATTATAAATTATATATATATTATACATATATATTTACATTATCTTCTATTAAAGGTTATTACAAGACATTGAATATATTTCCCTGAATTATATCTTGTTGGTTATATATTTTGTATATAGTAGTGTACATATTTTAATCCCAAATCCTAATTTATTCCTCCCCTCACTGCTCCTTGGTAATAACAAGTATGTTTTCTATGTCTGTGAGTCTATGAAATATAAAAAGACCACAGGGATCAAAGATAAAAAAAAAAAATTAGAACTAAAGAGACATTGAAGCTAACTTTAGTTGTGTTTGAGAATCACTTTGGTAAAAATGAATCAATACAGCAGACAAGCAAATCCCTGATATGGATAATTGGTTTAAAGTACTTACTCAGAATGAAGAGTTGACAAGAAAAAGATAAAATTGCATTGAATAAAAGAGAAGTATGAGGCATACAGAGTGAGGTCTACTTAACATCTCTAAAATAAATAAAATGTGCTATGTCTGCTTAATATATATACATGTTAAAATAGTAAACATATAAAACCTGACCTTAAACCTATGAATCAGATGCATATGAAATAATTTTCATTCAGCCATTATTTCTCAAGATTTTTTGTGTTTATCAATATTAATTTGGATCAAGAGGGAGAAATAAATATCAACCATACATTAATACAGTGAATGATGAGAATTATAGTCCTATCTTTTGGAAACGGGGAAAAGCATGTTGTTAATTATTTTGTGGTCTAGGTCTATTTTAGGGAAAATAGACTTCAATTAGTGAGTTTATTGTTTAGAGTTTATAAATTAAAAAAATCTATATTAAATATATTTCAAGGGATAAAACATGGCAGACATCATAATCTGGCTTAAAGTCTTTCCAATCACCTTTATTCATTGCAGATTTTAAAAGTAAATTTCTCAGACTTCTTTCTCACTGAGGTACTGACTGACTTTTCACCCAGAATCACCTAATCAGATATACAGAGAAGATCTGAAAATTAAGAGTAAATATAAAGACATAGAGATGCAATTTAGCTTTGCAGACTATATTTTCAGTATTCTAGAATTTATTCTCTGCATAGCTGCTGTTCCAAAGCAGGTTGAAGTACCATCAATGTTTCCATGAAAAAGCTTCATGATATCATTTTCCTTCCTTTCCCAGAGGAAGAACATTAGTTTTCATAATCCCCAAGGGGTTCTGTGAACTCTCTTACACACTTATATTCATCCTTTTCTGCTTAACTTAGCTAGACTGGTTCATCTTACTTGTTTCTATAATTCTTGATTTAAACAGGGTAAAAGTTTTAAGAAAGTATGTCTTAATGTATATCTATTAAGACACACTATCTTTTAAAGAGCAGCTGAAAGTTTTACTTTCAATGTAGTTCAATTCTTCAATATTATCTTCTATATTTGTGCTATGTGCTTTTTAAGAAATATTTGCCTCTCCCAAAGTTGTGAATATATTCTTGCATGTGTTATTCTAGAAAAAATTTGTAGCATTTAATTTAGGCCTATGGTAAATCTCAATTTGACTTTTTTCCTCTATGATGTGAGACTAGGGTTAAGTTTTTTCTCTTTTCAGTATGGATAATAAGCTGTTTCAGTTTTATTTTGTTTTCCCATGAAAATGCTTAGTGCTCTCATCAAAAACCATTTGGCTTGTTCAACCCATAAAGAGCCTGGAAGTCATCACCCCAACCATACAAAAAAAAAGAAGAAAAAAAGCTGACACACTGAAAAATAAACAATTTTTAGATCCATTAGAGAATTGGGATCTCAGTGAAAATTGAGGCACTGAAAAGCTTACGAAACATGAGCAGGTATAGAAAATTTCAGCTTATCAGGAGCAGAAGCATAGAATCAAACCATCATAACTAGAGCTGGTATCAGAAGGAACATTTTAAACTGTAACTGATGAAATGCTGGAGGCTAAGTGTAGACTAACTTGAGAGGTAAAAATTCTAAAGGACTCAGTCTCAGGAGACCACCACATTGTAATGAGCCCTACCAGATTCTCCTTTTGAAGATAGAAGAAAAATGCTATCTTATGCAGAATGAGGGGAAAGAAGCCATGCTTTTGTAGTTTTATTGAGAAATAATTGACATGTGTGTGGATGCCAAGTTGTTTCAATTGTGTCTGATTCTTTGTGACCTATGGACTGTGGCCCACCAGGCTCCTCTGTCCATAGGGATTCTGCAGGCAAGAATACCGGAATAGGTTGTCATGCCCTTCTCCAGGGGATCTTCCCAACCCAGGGATCAAACCCACATCTCTAATGTCTCCTGAATTGATAGGCAGGTTCTTTACCACTAATGCCACCTGGGAAGCCAACTGACATACACCACTGTATGTAAGCTTAAAGCATTAAGCATAGTGGTTTTATTTACATATATTGTGAAATGATTACCCCAGTATTTTCACCTAACATTCATCTTCTCATACAGATACGTTAAAAAGAAAACAGAAAAAAAATTTTGCAATAATAACTCTAAGAATTTACTCTTAGCAATTTTCTGATATATCATGCAGCAGTATCAACAAATCATCATGTTGTTATGACATCCCTAGTACCTATCTTGTAACAGGAAATTTGTACCTTTTGACCACATTACCCAGCTTCCCTCTTCTCTCCCCTTCCCCTAGTAACCACAAACCTGATCGCTTCTTTTTCTATGAGATTTTGTTTGTTTGTTTGTTTGTTTGTTTAAGCTTCCCTCATCCCTTGGACTGCAAGGAGATCCAACCAGTCCATTCTGAAGGAGATCAGCCCTGGGATTTCTTTGGAAGGAATGATGCTAAAGCTGAAACTCCAGTACTTTGGCCACCTCATGTGAAGATTTGACTCACTGGAAAAGAATCTGATGCTGGGAGGGATTGGGGGCAGGAGGAGAAGGGGACGCCAGAGGATGAGATGGCTGGATGGCATCACTGACTCGATGGACTTGAGTCTGAGTGAACTCCGGGAGTTTGTGATGGACAGGGAAGCCTGGCATGCTGCGATTCATGGGGTCACAAAGAGTCAGACACGACTGAGGGACTGACCTGAAATGAACAGAACTGATATCTAAGTAAAGTTATTCAATATGTGTCTTTTTCTGTCTGACTTATTTCACTTAGCATAATGCCTTCCAGGTCCATTCATGTTGTCTCAAATGATTTCTCTCATTTTTGACTGAATAATATTACAGTGTTTCTGTATCACAACTTCCTTTTCCTTTTGTTCATTGGTGGACACTTGGGTTGTTTTCATCTTCCACTACTGTAAATAAGGCTTCTAAAAACATCACGGTGCAGACATTGTTTTGAGTTAGTGTTTTCACTATTTTGGATATATTCCCAGAAGTAAAATTGCTGGATGGTATGGTGGTTCTGGAGAAGGCAATGGCACCCCACTCCAGTACTCTTTCCTGGAGAGTCCCATGGACAGAGGAGCCTGGTGGGCTGCAGTCCATGGGGTCGCTAAGAGTCGGACACGACTGAGCGACTTCACTTTCACTTTTCACTTTCATGCATTGGAGAAGGAAATGGCAACCCACTCCAATGTTCTTGCCTGGAGAATCCCAGGGATGGGGGAGCCTGGTGGGCTGCTGTCTATGGGGTCGCACAGAGTTGGACATGACTGAAGCGACTTAGCAGTAGCAGCAGCAGCATGGTGGTTCTACCTAGATAGCATATTAAAAAGCAGAGACATTACTTTGCCAACAAAGGTCCATGTAGTCAAGACTATGGTTTTTCCTGTGGTCATGGATGGATGTGAGAGTTGGACTGTGAAGAAGTCTGAGCGCCAAAGAATTGATGCTTTGAACTATGGTGTTGGTGAAGACTCTTGAGAGTCCCTTGGACTGCAAGGAGATCCAACCAGTCCATTCTGAAGGAGATCAGTCCTGGGATTTCTTTGGAGGGAATGGTGCTAAAGCTTAAACTCCAGTACTTTGGCCACCTCATGGGAAGAGTTAACTCATTGGAAAAGACTCTGATGCTGGGAGGGTTTGGGTGCAGGAGGAGAAGGGGACGACAGAGGATGAGATGGCTGGATGGCATCACTGACTCAATGGATGTGAGTCTGGGTGAACTCTGGGAGCTAGTGATGGACAGGGAGGCCAGGCGTGCTGCGATTCATGGGGTCGCAAAGAGTCTGACACAGCTGAGCGACTGAACTGAACTGAACTGATAGTGGTTCTATTTTTAATTTTAACAGGATCCTCCATACTGTTTTCCATAGTGGCTGTACCCGTTTACAAACTCACCAGCAGTTTACGGGTTTCTTTTCTCCACATCCACACCTGCATTTGTTATTGTTTTGATGCCTTTTTGATTATAGTCATTCTAACAGGTATGGAAGACAATTCATTTGTATTTCCTTAAAGACTTATGATGTTGAGCATATTTCATGTACCTGTTGGTCTTTCCTATACCTTATTTGGGGGAAAGTTTTTTCAGGTTCTTGCTCATTTTTAATTGAGGTATTTTATTTTATTTTTATTGAGTTGTAACTTGTTTATTTTTCATATCAATACTTTACCAAGTAAATGATTTATAAATATTCTTTTTATATCAGGATAATCCTCACATTGTAAAATGAGTTTGGAAGTGCTATCTTCAATTTTTTGGAAGAGTTTGAGAAATATTGATGCTAATTCTTCTTTAAATGTTTTGCAATCATTCTGTAGGTTTCCTTTTCATTTTGTTGATGATTTCTTTTTCTCTGTAGAAGCTTTTTAATTTGATGTAGTCCATCTGTTAATTTTGTTTCTTGTCCTTTCATTGTCATAGCAAAAATCCATTAAAAGAGCTGTGTCAAGAAGTTTTATTCATATGTTTCTTCTAGGAGTTTTTTTGTGATTTGGGGTCTTACCTTTAAATGCATTTTGAGTTAATTTTTATGAGTAATATAAGATATAACTCCAGTTTCTTTTACATGTGAATAACCAATTATCCAAGCATAATTTACTAGAGAGATGTCTATTCTACATCATGTATTCTTGGGTGTCTTGTCAAATATCAGTTGACCATATATTCTCAGGCTTATTCCTATACTTTTGATTCATCCCATTGGTCTATTTGTCTGTTTTTATGCCAATACTATACTTTTTTTTATATATTTATTGCTTTATAGTGTAACTTGAAATTAGGAAGTGTGATACTTCCTGCTTTATTCTTTTTTCTCAGGATTTTTATTTATTTATTTGTTTTGGTTATTTGGGCATATTTAGTTTCTAGATAAATTTTGTTTTTTTCTGCTTATGTAAGAATGTCATGGGAATCTTGATGGAAATTGCATTGAATCTATAGATGACTTTTTGGGCAACATTGACATTTTAACATTAATTCTTCTAATACATGAATGTGAAACTCCTTTCCATATATTCAATTTATTTCATCAGTGTCTCATGGTTTTCAGAGTTGAGAACTTTTACCTCTTTAGTTCAATTGATCCTAAGCAATTTATTGTTTTTGATGTTATTGTAAATGGAATAAACAACTTCATTTCTTTTTTTTTTTAAAATCATTGTTCAGGTATAGAAATGTTACTGATTATTGTATTAATTTAAATCTTGCAAGTTTACCAAATTTTCATTGACTGGATCCATTGATTTTTTTGGTGATCTTTAAGATTCTCTTTCTATAAGATCATGTTACCTACTAATAGAGACAATTTTAGTTTTCTCTTTCTAATTTTCATACATGCATGCATATGTTTGTTTCGGTTACCTGATTGCTCTAGCCCGGACTTCTGGATATTATGTTAAGTGAGAGTGGTGAGAACAGAAATTCTTGTCTTATTCCTGATCTTAGGAGAAAAACTTTCAACTTTGCATGATTGATGATAATGTTAGCTGTGGATCTGTTATATACAAACTTTATTATGCTGAGATATGTTTCTTCTATACCTAATTTGTTCAGAGGTTTTATCATGAATAGATGTTGAATTCTTTTGAATACTTTTTTTTTTTTTTTGCATTTTTGAGATGATCCTATGATTTTCTTTCATTTTATTAATTTGATATATAACACTGATTTATTTATATACGTTGAACCATTCCTGCATTTTTGCTTTCTGACATTCCAGGGATAAACCCCACTTGATAAAGATACATTTTTTAGTGAGTTGATGAATTCAGTTTACTAGTATTTTGAGCACTTTTGCATCTGTATTCATCAGGGATACTACCCTGTAATTTTCTTTTCTAGTAGTATCCTTTTCTGATTTTTGTATCTGGGTAATGCTCACATTGTAAAATGAGTTTGGAAGTGTTTTATTCTCTTCAATTTTGGAGAAGAGTTTGAGAAATATTGATGTTAAATCTTTAAAGGTTTGATAAAATTTACCAGTGAATTCATCAGGTTTTAGGCTTTTCTCCATTGTAGACAACAATGTTTTCCTTGTAATGAGAGATTTTAAACTTTTTACTAGAGTTATGAGTGATTTATGTGCCACTATTGCCATAGCCTCAGAATCTAACTGTTACTATATATTTGCCATTACCAGTGAGATTTACACTGTCTTGTTATCATTTTATAATGTTTTTTTTAGTTTTTTTAATATATTTTATTTTATTTTTAAACTTTACATAATTGTATTAGTATTGCCAAACATCAAAATGAATCCACCACAGGTATACATGTGTTCCCCATCCTGATCCCTCCTCCCCCCTTCCTCCCCATACCATCCCTCTGGGTCGTCCCAGTGCACCAGCCCCAAGCACCCAGTATCGTGCATCGAACCTGGACTGGCAACTCATTTCATACATGATATTTTACATGTTTCAATGCCATTCTCCCAAATCTTCCCACCCTCTCCCTCTCCCACAGAGTCCATAAGACTGTTCTATACATCAGTGTCTCTTTTGCTGTCTCGTACACAGGATTATTGTTACCATCTTTCTAAATTCCATATATATGCGTTAGTATACTGTATTGGTGTTTTTCTTTCTGGCTTACTTCACTCTTTTTATAATGTTAATTAGTAAAGTTCTGCTTCCACTCAAAGAACACCCTTTAGTGTTTCTTGTAAGGCATATCTGGTGGTAATAAGCTCCTTCAGTTTTTGTCTACTTGGGAAAAGCCAAAGACAACAAGAAATACAAAAACCAGGACACCGGAGGACATTTTAGCCTCTAATACCATAGCTGAAGCTCATAGTAAATGTGGCCTGTCAACTCACACTAAAGGTCTGTCTATCTGAGTTCTTTTTATCTGATACATCAGGTTCAACTTTCAAACAGAACTATCAAAAGACAACCTACAAAGGCAAACAACACTGTTTAATGAATCAAAGAGAATATTAAAGCTAAAAGCAGATATTTCAGAGACTTTTGTGTTTTCAAATAAAATTTTTTAAATAGCATGAATAATATGTTAAGAGGTCAAATAGAAAAAGTGGAAGCCATGCAAGAACAATATGAATAATGCAAGCAGAGAGATGCAAAATCAAAAAACCCAAAAACTCAAAAAAGAATATAAAGGAAATGCTAGAAATCAAAAACACTAAGAGAAGTAAAGAATGCCTCTGATGGTTCATCAGCAGACTAGATGTGGAGAGGAAAGAATCCATGAGCTTGAGGATATACCAGTAGAAACTTTCAAAATTTAAATGCAAAGAGAAAAAAAGAATCAAAATTTTGAATAAAATATTTAAGAACTAAGGGGAAATCACAAAAAGTGTAACGTATGTCATGAGAATACAAGAAGACATGAAAGAGAGAAATGGGTAGAAGTATTTGAAGTAATAAAGGCTAAAATTCTTCCAAAATTAATGACAGACAACTCATTCAGGAAGCTCAGAGAAAACAAGCAAGATAAATACCCTCAGATTCAGAACTGAATCAACAAATTGGGTTCAAACTGCTTAAAATCCAGACAAAAAGAAAAACTTATACAATGCTAGGGGAAAACAAAAACAAAAAACCTTACATACAGAAGAAGAAGAAAAATTACCTTGGATTTCTATTCAAAGGAATGCTACTCTTGTGTATGGAATACACATCTTATTTATCCATCTATTTATCCAATCAGTTGTTGATGTACATTTAGGCTGTATCCATTTCTTGACAACTGTAAATAGTGCTGTTGTGAATGTTGGATTGTATATATTTTGAATTAGTGTTTTCCTTTGAATTGTTGGATCATATGGTAATTCTATATTTAGCTTTGGGGAGCATCCTTACTATTTTCCATAGTGGGTGCACCAACCTACATTTCCACCAACAATGTACACGGGTTCCCTTTTCCCCACATTGTTGACAATGTTTGTTATTTGTGATCTTTTGGATGATAACCATTCTGACAGGTGTGAGGCAATATCTTATGGTTAAGACTTGAATTTCACTGATTGTGAGCAATGTTGAGAATTTTTTCATGTGTCTTTTGACCGTCTTCATGTTCTCACTAAAAAATATCTGTTCAATTACTCTGTTCATTTTCTAATAGAGTTGTATTTTTTAAGATGTTGAGTTGAAACATGCATAATATCATGTATGAAACGAGTTGCCAGTCCAGGTTCGATGCACGGTACTGGATGCTTGGGGCTGGTGCACTGGGACGACCCAGAGGGATGGTATAGGGAGAGAGGAGGGAGGAGGGTTCAGGATGGGGAACACATGTATACCTGTGGCGGATTCATTTTGATATTTGGTAAAACTAATACAATTTTATAAAGTTTAAAAATAAAATAAAAATTAAAAAAAAAAAGATGTTGAGTTGTATTTTTTTTAGATGTTGTAGAAGTTATTTATGGGGAAATTATAATTATGTGGTATTGTTGTTGTTTACTAACTCAGTCATGTCTGACTCTTTGCAACCCCATGGACTGCAGCACACCATATATGTGGTATGCTGCTACTACTAAGTCACTTCAGTCATGTCTGACTCTGTGCGACCCCATAGACAGCAGCCCACCAGGCTCCCCCGTCCCTGGGATTCTCCAGGCAAGAACAGTGGAGTGGGTTGCCATTGCCTTCTCCAATGCATGAAAGTAAAAGTGAAGTCACTCAGTCGTGTCCGACTCTTAGCCACCCCATGGACTGCGGCCTACCAGGCTCCTCTGTCTATGGGATTTTCAAGGCAAGAGTACTGGAGTGGGGTGCCATTGCCTTCCCTTATTGGGAATGATGATAGTCATATTATTTGTAAATAGTTTCTCCCATTCAATAGGTGGTGCTTTTGTTTTGTCAATAGTCTACTTTGCTGTGCAAATCTTTTCAGTTAGATTAGGTCCCATTTACTTTTGCTTTCATGTCCTTTAGGAGATGGATGAAAAAAAATATTGTGGCAATTTACTTGAAAGAGTGTTCTGCCTACTTTTTTTTTTCTCCCTCTGATAGTTTTATGGTATCTGTTCTATATTTAGGTCTTTAATCCATTATGACTTTAGTTTTACATATAGTGTTAGAGAATATTCTAATATAATTTTTTAATTTTTAGTGAAGTGTAGTTGATCTACAATGTTGTGTTAATTTTGCTGTACAGAAAAGTGTATATACACACACACATTCTTTTAATATTCTTTTTATTATGGTTTATCTCAGGATATTGAATATAGTTTCATGTGCTATACAGTAGACTCATTGTTTATATATAATATTTTGGATCTGCTAACCCCAAACCTCAAGTCTGTTCCTCCCCCACCCTCTCTCCTCCTTGGCAACCACAACTTTGTTCTCCATGTCTGTGAGTTTGTTTCTGTTTGATAGATAGGTTCATTTGTATCATATTTTAGATTCCAAATATAAGTGATATCATTTGGTATTTGTCTTTCTCTTTCTGGGCATCCCTGGTGGCTCAGAGGTTAAAGCATCTACCTGCAATGCAGGAGACCTGAGTTCTATCCCTGGGTCATGAAGATCCCCTGGAAAAGGCAATGGCAACCCACTCCAGTACTCTTGCCTGGAGAATCCCATGGACAGAGGAGCCTGGTGGGCTACAGTCCACAGGGTCCCAAAGAGTCGGACACGACTGAGCGACTTCACTTTCATTTTCACTTTCGGACTTACTTCACTAGGTATGATAATCTCTAGATCCATGCATGTTGCTGCAAATGGTATTATTTCATCCTTTTTTATGGTTGAGTAATATTCCATTGTACATATGTACCACATCTTTATCCACTCATCTGTTGACGGACATTTAGGTTGTTTCTATATCTTGACTATTGTGAATATAGTGCTGCTACAAATATAAGGATGCATGTATTTTGAGGAATGTAATTTTGTCTAAATATATGCCCAGGAATGGGATTTCCAGATCATATAGAAATTCTGTATTTAATTTTTGAGAAATCTGCACCAATTTACATTCCCACCCATCGTGTCTGAGGTTTCTTTTTTTCCACACCCTCTCCAGAATTTTTTATTCCTAGAATTTTTAATGAGGGTCATTCTGACAGGTGTGAGATGACACCTCATTGTAGGTTTGATTTTCATTTCTCTAATATTTAGTGATGCTGAACATCTTTTCATGTGCATATTAACCTTCTGCATGTCTTCTTTGGAGAAATGTTTAGGTCTTCTCTTAATTTTTTGTTTGGGTTGATTTTTTGCTGTTAAGTTGTATGAGCTGACTTCATATTTTTGAAATTAAGTTCTTGTCAATCTCATTGACAAGACAATCCCAGTTTGTAGGTTATCTTTTTGTTGTTTATGGTTTCTTTTGCTGTGCAAATGCTTATAAATAGGTCCCATTCATTCATTTTTGTTTTTATTTCTATTGCATTGGAAGACTGCCATAAGAAAACAGTGGTTTGATTTATGTCAATGAATGTTTTGCCTATTATCTCTTCTAGGAGTTTTATGGTGCCCTGTCTTATGTCTAAATCTTTAAGGCATTTTGAGTTTGTTTTTGCGTATGGTGTGAGCACATGCTTTAATTTCACTGATTTCCATGCAGCTGTCCAACTTTCTCAGCAAGACTTGCTGAAGAGGTTTTTTGTTTCCCATTCTTGTTTCCCAGTCTTGTCTCCTCTGTCAAAGATTAATTGATCTCAAGTGTCTGGGGTTATTTCTGTTCTATCATGTTGCACTGATCTGTTTCTGTTTATGTCAGTACCATACTATTTCATTGGCCTGGTTTTACAGTGCAGTCTGAATACATATTCAATATTATCCATGGCTTATTTATTCTCCATTTGCCCTTTATTCTGAAATCTCAAGACTTCTATATTGATGTTATTGCACTCATGTGTCATTAGCTATATTGTGACCAAAAATGTCATGTCTTACAAAAGAAAAAGGAATGATGTCTTCTCACTTCAGTATGCTACTCATTCTGCCAAGTCAAAGAGAAGGAGAAAATAATTTTTAACTAATAGAGAAAATAAAGCAAAAATATAAATACAATTTGCTACCTCCATTTCAAATTATGAATAAGACAAGAAATAATTTTGTAGATAAATTGTAGTTTTTTAAAAGCTTATACACACATACTGATATACTTTTAACATCTATACTAATTGACAAGTTTTGACAAAAGGATTTTTTAAACTTTCATAAATAACAGAAAAATTTTGTTGAAAGTATCTGATATAGATATATATGACATATACCTATAGATAGATATAGATATATATGACAAAAATAATTGATTACTTTAGCAACAATTTATAGCTACCAGGATTTTGAACATTATAAGATGGTCTATATAACACAAAATGTGGGAAAAGGGAATATTAACATACTGCTAGTGGAAATATAAATTATTATAGCATTTAGTATAAGTTCTAAGTAATCAGTAATTTCTATCTTGGAAAATATTTCATAATACATAAAAATCACAAGTACATAAGTGTGTCTGATACTATTTATTTTGTCCAGTTTCCTTCTAAACTATTTCTAACATTCAAAGGTTTGCATCCTATGATACTTGGGATAAAGTTAGTATTTTAAGGTCTGTAAGCTCAGACTGTAAAAATCTGCCTGCAATGCAGATGCCACTGAGCAACTAAGACTTTAATTTACAAGGTGGATGAATTTGTGCAGGCTTTATTTGCAACTGAAGCATTCAGAGAGGAGAACATTAAAAAAACACAAATTTTGCTCATATTAATTTTGGAAAAAATCAGCATAGTTCTGACATCAAAAGTTTTAAGGAAAAGTTTCCTGATTTTAGGTTATACGTAGCAGCAGTGGCAGTAGCTTACTGGATAGCATATTCTTTTTTTCATTTGTTTTTTTAATGTGGTGTGCTTCCTGGAGACTTAGGTTAGTGATATTTTAACCCTCTCACTGATCCTGGAAGATTATATTAATACATGTTTATTATGTATATGTTTATATGTATATCTTCAAGTACATACACACATATTCATTAAATTCCTTTATATGCATTAAGAGTGATATATGTTATCTGTAATTAAGAATATTTATTAATATAGAAATTAGGACAATAAACATTTAGGGGTAGGGATTTGTATTGGTTTCCAATCAGTTAGTTTTGTTGGAAATGAGGATCCAGTTTCAGTAAAGAAACTTGATAAATGTTGGCACTCAGTGATCAATCAGTGGCATACTTACACAGTCAAATGTGATCATCTAGAATAATGTGTATTGAAGCAAAGCTTTGAAAGACTGAGAGACTGGAAACAGTAGACTAGCATGAGGTTCAGTTCACTCACTCACTTGTGTCTGACTCTTAGCAACCCCATACCCTGCAGCATGCCCGGCTTCCCTGTCCATCACCAACTCCCGGAGCTTGCTCAAACTCATGTCCATCGAGTCAGTGATGCCAACCAAACACCTCATCCTCTGTCATCACTTTCTCCTCCTGCTTTCAATTTTTCCTAGCATCAGGGTCTTTCCCATTGAATCAGTTCTTTGCATCAGGTGGCCAAAGTACTGGAGCTTCAGCTTAAGCATCAGTCCTTCCAGTGAATAATCAGCACTGATTTCCTTATTAACTAGTTTGATCTCTTTGCAGTCCAAGGGACTCTGAAGCGTCTTCTCCAACACCACAGTTCAAAACCATCAATTCTCTGGCGCTCAACTTTTTTATGGTCCAATTGTCACTTCTATAAATGACTATTAGAAAAGCCATAGTTTTGACTAGACAGACCTCTGTTGGCCATGCTTTTCTGTTCTTCACTATCTCCTGGAGTTTTCTCAAACTCATCTCCATTGAGTCAGTGATGCCATCCAATCGTCTCCTCCTCTGCTACCCCCTTCAGTTCTTACCCTCAACCCATCCCAGCATCAGGGTCTTTTCCAATGAGTTGGCTGTTTGCCTCAGGTGCAAAAAGTATGGGAGCTTCAGCATCAGTCCTTCCAATGAACATTCAGGGTTGATTTCTTTTAGTATTGACTGATTTGATCTCCCTGCTATGCAAGAGACTCTCAAAAGTCTTATCCAGCACCACAATTTAAAATCTAGACAGCATATTAAAAAGCAGAGACATCAATTTGCTGACAAAAGTCCATGTATTCATGCATTTTATAAAGTTCATTCCTTAACTGATTCAATTTTTTTTCTCCATTACCAAATAAACTCAAAAGTTAAAAAAATTGCAAAGTAAATGTCTACAAACAAAATAGGTATAGCTATATGAGAAAATATTGTAACAATAAATATATTTTACACTGTAAATGATTATATTCTTAGTTCAAGTGAATGTTGAAGGAAAGCTTATCTTTGTATCTATTTTAAAAATCAATTTGTGTTTTTTAATGATAATATATTAAATATTAGTACTATATATTTCAAACACTATGCAAAACTATATTAGGAAATAAGTTATATTCCATGTCTTATAAAATAATGCTGATGTTACCTGGAATCAAAAGTACTACTAAGAAAGAGATATATAGAAATGGAAATTAAAAAATTATGTTCCACTTTAACTTGGGTTCATTTTATTTTTTAATATTTATTTTAAATTGGAATATAGTTGATTTACAATGTATTAGTTTCTGGTGTACAACAAAGTAATTCAGTTATATATATATACACCTATTCTTTTTCAATAATTTTCCCATTTTAGGTTATTAGAGAAAATTGAGTATAGTTCCTTGTGCTGTACAGCAGGTACTTGTTGGTTATCAATTTTAAATGTAATAGTACGTATATGTCAATAACAAAATCTCAATCTATCCCTCAACTCCCACTTTCCCCTTTGGCAACTGGAAGTTTGTTTTCTGAGCCTGTGACTGTTTCTGTTTTGTAAATAAGTACAATTATATCAACTCTTTTAGATTACACTCATAAGCAATATCATATGATATTTGTCTTTCTCTGTCTGACTTACTTTGTTTAGTATGAAAATCTCCAGGTCCATCTCTGTAGCTGCAAGGACATTATTTTGTTCTTTTTTATGCCTGAGTAATACTCCAATGTGTATGTGTATCTCCTTTATTCATTTATCTGTTAATGAGCATTTATCTTGCTTCTGTGTCTTGACTATTCTAAACAGTGTTGCAGTGAATATTAGGGTTCATGTATTATTTTAAACCATGTTTTTCTCTAGATATATGCTGAAGAATGAGTTTGCTGGATCACATGGTAACTCTATTTTTTAGTTTTTTAAGGAAACGCCATACTGTTCTCCACATGGATTTACCAGTTTGCATTCTCAGCTATAGCACAAGAGGGCTCCCTTTTCCCTGTCCAGCGTTTATTGTGTGTAGATATTTTGACGATAGTCATTCTGACCCTGTGAGGTGATAATCTCATTGTAGTTTTGATGTTGAACATCAAGAAAAGATGTTGAACATCTTTTCACATGCCTCCTGGCCATTTGCATGTATTCTTTGGAGAAATGTCTCTATAGGTTTTCTACTATGTTTTGATTGGTTTGTTTGTTTTCTTTTTTTGATATTGACCTGCATGAATTATTTGTATTTGAAGATTAACCCCTTGCTGGTTGCATTGTTTGCAAAATTTTCTCCTATTTGTGGGTTGTCTTTTCCTTTTGTTTATGGTTTCCTTTATTGTGCAAAAGCTTTTGAATTTAACTAGATCTCACTTGTTTTTGTTTTTATTTCCATTGCTCTCTAGGAGACAGATTAAAAAAGATATCATTTGATATATGTCAAATTTCATGTTTTATATCAAATTTTCCTTTGTTTTCCTCTAAGTTTTATGATATTCCATTTTAAATTTAGTTCTTTAATCCATTTTGAGTTTTTGTGTATTATGTTAAAGAATGTTATACTTTCATTGCTTTACATGTAGCTGTCCCATTTCCCCAGCAACATTTACTGGGGTGGTTGTCTTTTCTCCATTGTATAGTCTTGTCTCCTTTGGCATAGATTAATTGACCATATGTGCATGGGTTTATTTCTGGGCTTTCTATCCTGTTTTATTGATCTTTATTTCTCTTTTTTTGTGCCAGTATCATACTGTTTTGATGACTGTAGTATAGTCTAAAGTCAGAGAGCCTGATGCCTCACCTGTTTTTTCTTTCCTAAGATTGTTTGGTTATTTGGAGTCTTTTGTGTCTCTATAGAAATTTTGCAATTTATCATAATACTTCTATGAAAGAAGCCATTGATAATTTGGTAAAGATTGCATTGAATTTCTAGATTGTGTTAGGTAGTATAGTCACTTTTAGAGTATTGATTTTTCCAGTCCAAAAATATAGCATATCTTTTTATCATTTTTTATATTTTATGTGGAAAAATATCTTCAAGGATATAAACAAATTTAAAAAGTTACACACTTTGGGAATTGTCTTAATACTTTCACTGCATCTGCAAACATACCAGGCTATTAGAAATTGTAGTGCAGAAACATACTATTGCTCTCAGTATTTTTTAAAGTTTATCTTGGGTAGGATAGTACTCTAATATATATAAAATTTTGACTAATTAGTATGAAATTAATTTGACAAATGACAAAATATGACATTTATCATGATAAAAATATTTTATCTACTTGCATTTTTATATCTTTATTAATTTAAATAGTATTTCCCCCAAATTATTCATGTTCATGAAAGTGAAAGTCATCCAGTTGTGTCTGACTGTTTGCAACCCCATAGACTATTCAGTCCATGGAATTCTCCAGTCCAGAATACTGGAATGGGTAGCCTTTCCCTTCTCCAGGAGACCCTCCCAACCCAGGGATCAAATCCAGGTCTGCCACATTGCAGGCAGAGTCTTTACCAGCTAAGCCACAAGGGAAGCCCAAGGATACTGGAGTGGGTAGTCTATCCCTTTTCCAATGGGTCTTCCCTTACCAGGAACCAAACCAGGGTCTCCTGCATTGCAGGTAGATTTTTTTACCAACTGAACTATCAGGGAAGCCCTAATCATGTTTGCAAGCATCTCTAATTCTTAGTAATAAACACATAATACATTCATGCAATTTACCTTGTTAACTTATTTAATGTTTCTCATGTTTAATATAATTGAGTTATTTCTTATTACTTAAAAAATTTTTGAATTGCTTATTTCTTTACTTTGGTTTCTTTGATACTTTTATCTTGCTAATGAAGTTCCAATATATTTGAATTTTCTAATATTAAAATAATTAACTTTATGCATTTATGCTTGCTATATTTTTCAATTCTTAATTTTATGCCAATTTTCAGTTCAGTTCAGTCACTGAGTCATATCTGAATCTATTTGACCCCATGGACTGCACCATGAAGGCTTCCCTGTCCATCACCAACTCCCAGAGCTTGCCAAACTCATGTCCATTGATTCTGTGATGCCATCCTACCATCTCATCTTAATTCTGTGATGCCATCCTACCATCTCATCTTCTGTTGTCCCCTTCTCCTACTGCATCAGAGTCTTTTCCAGTGAGTCATTTCTTCACATCAGGTGGCCAAAGTATTGGAGTTTCACCTTCAGCATCAGTTTTTCCAATGAAAATTCAGGACTGGTTTCATTTAGGATGGACTGGTTTGATCTCCTTGTCCAAGGGACCCTCAAGAGTCTTCTCCAACACCACAGCTCAAAAGCTCAGCTTTCTTTTTGGTCCAACTAGTTTTCACATCCATACATGACTAGTGAAAAGGCCATAGCTTCGATTAGACCGAACTTTGTCAGCAATAAATGTCTCTGCTTCTTAATAAGGTGTCTAGGTTTGCCATAACTTTTCTTCCAAGGAGCTAGCAACTTTTAATTGCATGGCTGCAATCGCCGTCCACAGTGATTTTGGAGTCCAAGAAAACAAAGTCTCTCACTGTTTCCACTGTTTCCCCATCTATTTGCCATGAATTGATGGGAATGGTGTGAAGTGATGCCACCTGATGTGAGGAAGTGTCTCATTTGAAAAGACCCTGATGCTGGGAAAGATTGAAGGAGGGAGGAGAAGGGGACAACAGAGGATGAGATGGTTGGATGGCATCACAGAATTAATAGACATGAGCTTTAGTATACTCTGGGGGTTGGTGGATGAACAGGGAAGCCCATTGTGCTGCAGTCCATGTGGTCACAAAGAGTTGGACATGACTGAGTGACTGAACTGAACAGATGGGACCAGATGCCATGATCTTCATTTTTTGAATGTTGGGTTTTAAGCCAGCTTTTTCACTCTGCTCTTTCACTTTCAAAAAGGGACTATTTCCTCTTCACTTTCTGCCATAAGGGTGGTGTCATCGGCATATCTGTGATTATTGATGTTTCTTCCTGCAATCTTGAGTCCAGCTTGTGCTTCATCCAACCTAACATATTCCACGATGTAATCTGCATATAAGTTAAATAAGCAGGGTGACAATATACACCCTTGACATACTCCTTTCCCAATTTGAAACCAGTCTGTTGTTCCATGTTCAGTTCTAACTGTGGCTTCTTGACCTGCATACAGATTTCTCAGGAGGCAGGTAAGGTGGTCTGGTATTCCCATCACTTTAAGAATTTTCCACAGTTTGTAATGATCTACACAGTCAAAGGCTTTGGTGTAGTCAATAAAGCAGAAGTAGATATTTTTCTCCAACTCTTGCTTTTTCTATGATCCAACAGATGTTGGTAATTTGATCTCTGGTACATCTGCCTTTTCTAAATCCAGCTTGGACATCGGAAAGTTTTTGGTTCACATACTGTTGAAGCCTGGCTTAGAGAATTTTGATCATTACTTTGCTAGCATGCGAGATGACTGCAATTGTGTTGTAGTTTGAACATTCTTTGGCATTGTCTTTCTTTGAGATTGGAATGAAACCTCGACCTTTTTCAGTCCTGTGGCCACTGCTGAGTTTTCCAAATTTGCTGGCATATTGAATACAGCACTTTCATAACTTCATCTTTAAGGATTTAAAATAGCTGAGTTGGAATTCTGTCACCTCCAATAACTTTGTTCATAGTGATGCTTCCTTATGCTCACTTGACTTTGCATTCCAGAATGTTTGGCTCTAGGTGAGTGATCACTCCATCGTGGTTATCTGATTCATGAAGATCTTTTTTGTATAGTTCTCATGTGTATTCTTGCTACCTCTTCTTAATATCTTCTGCTCTGTTCAGTCCATACTTTTTCTGTCCTTATTGTGCAAATGTTTGCATGAAATATTCCATTGGTATCTCTAATTTTCTTAAAGAGATCTCTAGTCTTCCCATTCTATTGCTTTCCTCTATTTCTTTGCATTGATCACTTAAGAAGGCTTTCTTATCTCTCCTTTTTCTTTGGAACTCTGCATTCAGATGTCTATATCTTTCCTTTTCTCCTTTGCCTTTAGTTTCCAAATTATTGATATATAATTGACATATAGCATTGTATTAGCTTATGATATACAGATACTGATTTGTTATATGTATATATTGCAAATGATGACTCCAATAATTTTGGTTAACAAGTAACATCTCACATTGTTACACATTTTTTGTGTCATATAAATTTTAAATTTTACTCTTAGAATTTCAGATGTAAAATACAGCTTTATTAACTGTAGTCATCTACTGTGCATTATATTGCTAGAATTAGTTGTCGTAACTTCCCTAGTGGCTCAGATGGTAAAGCGTCTGCCTACAATGCAGGAGACCTAGGTTCGATCCCTGGGTCGGGAAGATCCCCTGGAGAAGGAAATGGAAACACACTCCAGTATTCTTGCCTGGAAAATCACATGGACAGAGGACCCTGGTTGGCTACTGTCCATGTGGTCGCAAAGAGTCAGACACGACTGAGCGTCTTCACTATCTATCTATCTATTGCTGTAAATTAGCACCTTTTGTGTACCTTGTTATATTTCCATTGCCCCCAGACCCCTCCTCTGGCAATCACACCAATCTGTTTTCTGTTTATTTGAGTTTGCTCATTTGCTTGTACTTTGCTTATTTGTTTTCTTCAGTTCAGTAGCTCAGTCATGTCTGACTCTTTGAGACCCAGGGACTGCAGCATGACAGGCTTCCCTATACATCACCAACTCCCAGAGCTTGCTCAACTCATGTCCATTGAGTCAGTGATACCATCCATCCATCTCATCCTCTGTCGTCCCCTTCTCCTCCTGCCTTCAATCTTTCCCAGCATCAGGGTCTGTTTTCTTAGATTCTACATATAAGTGTGATCACACAGTATTTGTTATTTTTTATTTGTTTGTTTCACATATTCACTTAGCATCAGGTCCTCTTGCCATTCATATTTGTTTCAAAAGACAAGAACTCCTTTAAAAAATATTTGAATGGGGTTGACTTACAATGGTGCATTAGTTTCTACTGTACCACAAGGTGAATCAGTTATCATGTACATATATACACTTTTTTTTTAGATATTTTTACCATATAGGTCATTACAGAGTATTGAGAAAATTTCCCTATTCTATCCAGCAGTCCTTATTAATTATCTATCATATATATATATATATATATATATATATAGTAGTGTATATACATCAATTTCAATCTCCCAATTTATCCCTCTCCCCTTTCCCCCCATGGAAACCATAAGTTTAGTTTCTACATCTGTGACTCTATTTCTGTCTTGCAAACAAGTTTATTCCATTTTATAAATAAGTTTACTGTTCAGTTTAGTTCAGTCGCTCAGTCATGTCCAACTCTTTGTGACCCTATGGACTGCAGCATGCCAGGCCTCCCTATCTATCACCAACTCCTGGAGTCTAACTCAATGAAACTATGAGCCCTGCCATGTAGGGCCACCCAAGATGAATGGGTCATGGTGGAGAGTTTCTGACAGAACGTGGTCCACTGGAGAAAGGAATGACAAACCACTTCAGTATTCTTGCCTTGAGAAGCTCATGGACAGTATTAAAAGTTTACTGTACCATTTTGTAAATTCCACATATAGGTAAGGTCATATGATATTTGTCTTTCTCTGTTTGAAGCAAGCTTCACTCAGTGTGACAATCTCTAGGTCTATCCATGTTGCTGCAAATGACATTATTTTTTTCATTTTTATGGCTAATATTCCACTGTTTATATGTACCCCATCTTCTTTACCCATTTCTCTTTTGATGAACTAGAATTTCCTTTTTAATTTGGCACAATATTCCATTGTGTGTGTGTGTGTGTGTATGTGTATACACATGTATATCTCTCTGTGTGTATATACATATGTCTATATGTGTATTGCTGTAAGTACCACAGTGTTAGACAAGACTCTTGAGAGTCCCTTGGACTGTAAGGAGATCAAATCAGTCAATCCTAATGAAATCAGTCCTGAATATTTATTGGAAGGCCTGATGGCTGAAGGGGAAGCTCCAATATTTTGTCCACATGATATGAAGAATTGACTCATTGGAAAAGACCCTGATGCTGGGAAAGACAGAAGGCAGGAGGAGAAGGGGATGACAGAGGATGAGATGGTTGGATGGCATCACCGACTTGGTGGATATGAATTTGAACAAGCTCTGGGAGTAGGTGATGGACACAGAAGCCTGGCGTGCTGCAGTCCATGGGGTCGCAGAGTCAGACACAACTGAGCAACTGAAGTGAACTGAAATGTATGCATTTTATTTATAAATTATAGTAGAAGTTAAAGACTGAGTGACTGAACTGATATATGCACGATTGCATGCTAAGTCACTTTGGTGCACTTTGGTGGAGTCCTACACTTTGTGATCCTATGGACCGTAGCCTACCAGGCTCCTCTGCCCATGGGATTTTCCAGGCAAGAATACTGGCGTGGGTTGCCATGCCATCTTCCAGGGGATCTTCCCGACTGAGGAATCAAACCTGTATTGGAGGCAGATCCTTTACAACTGAGCCACCAGTGAAGCTATATATATATATATATCCAGGGACACTTGTTTCTATATGTTGGGTATTGTAAGTAATGCTGCAATAAACATGGGGGGGCGGTGGAGATATCTCTTTGAGAATGTGATTTCTTTCCTTCAGATCTAAACCTATAAACAGAATTCCCAGATCATATGGTATTTCTATTTTTAATTTTTTAATTTCTTGAAGCACCTCCACACTGTTTTATACAGTTGCTACACCAATTTCCATTCCCACTAAGTTCAAAAAGGTCTCAGCCTGTTCATCACATCCTCAACACATTTATTATATCTTCTTTTGGATAATACTCATTCTAACAGGTATGAGGCACTATCCATTGTTGTTTTTATTTGCTTTACCCTGATTATTAATGACATGAGCATGTCTCCATGTACCAGTCTTCCATCTGTATGTCCTCTTTGAAGAAGTGTTTTTTAAATTCCTCTGCCCATTGATAATTAAACTTTTGCTATTTTTTGCTACTGAGCTGGATGGATTTTATATATATATATAATATTAACCCCTAATGAGATATGTGTTGCAAATATTTTCTCACATTACATAGGTTTCCTTTTCATTTTGTAGATGGTTTCTTTTGCTGTGCAGAAGCATTTTAGTTTGATGTAGCCTAACTTATTTTGATTTTGTTGCCTTTGCTTCTGATGTGAAAGTTTTAAAACTTATTGCTAAGAATGGTGTCAAGGGACTTACACTTTAGATTTTCTTCTAGTTTTACACTTGCAAATTTTAGGTTCAGGTCTTTAATCTATGTTCTATTGGTCTCTGTTATTAGGGATGTTGCTGTCAAATTTTTCTAAACCATTTATTGATAGATTTATTCTTTCCCTATTATATATTTTGGGTTCCTTTACTGTGAATTATAATGACCATATATGTGTGTGTTTATTCCTGGGCTTTTTAATCTGATCCACTATTAGGGAGGTGGCTTCACTTGTAGCTCAGTCAGTAAAGAATCTGCCTGCAATGCAAGAGACCCAGTTTCGATTTCTAGGTTGGGAAGATCCCCTTGAGAAGGAAATGACAATCCACTCCAGTATTCTTGCTGGGAGAGTCTCTGGGGTATAGGAGCCTGGCAGGCCATAGTCCATGGGGTTGCAAGAGTCAGATACGACTTTGCCATTAACCCAACACCACCACCATTGTTAGGAAATTAAATAGTCTTGTTTAGGCTTCACTTCACTTATCACTTTCATGCATTGGAGAAAGAAATGGCAACCCACTCCAGTGTTCTTGCCTGGAGAATCCCAGGGACGGGGGAGCCTGGTGGGCTGCCGTCTCTGGGGTCGCACAGAGTTGGACATGACTGAAGCGACTTAGCAGCAGCAACAGGCTTCAGAGACAAAGCAGAGTAGGTCTCTGGCCTTGCTACTCACCTCCCTGGACACTTTCCTGACTGTGAGTGACTGCCAGCTGTGAATTCAAGACTTGCAACACCACAGATAAGATAAGGGATGAATCTTGAGATTGTTGAGTTCCTGGAGGAGGGCTGGACAACAAAGCCCTGGGCTTAACAACATTCCAAGTTTTACACATTAACATGAAATCAGAGCTGCTGTTTACTTACAGGTTGATGGTGATATCCCTTTGCATCCTGGGATTATAAGCAGGAACCTGAACTAGGATCTTTGACATCTCACTCATGGAGCAGACACATTGCTTGGGACGTTTTCCCAGTTGGGACTTGAGATGTGCTGTGTCATGGGACTTCACAGCACTATTTGATTCTGGATGTTGGTCAAAACTGAATTTTGTGATGCATGCTCTGCTGTTTCTATTTTTCTTTTCTTTTAATGTTAGTATATTAAAAGTAAGCTAGATAATTCTTTAATACATATTTGTATTCTTTATTTGTATATAATGAGTGGCTTACTTTGTTAACAAATCCTTTGAACCTGAGATGAAAGTGAAAGCTTTCAACAAAACATCCATTTATCTATGTGTCTATCCTTATGCCAGTGCCATTTTCTTTTGATGACTAGATTTATATTTTGAAATTAGGAAGCAGGATGCCTCCAACTTTGTTGATCTTGCTGAGGATTACTTTGGGTATTTGGAATCTTTTGGAGTTCCATGCCACAACTGCCAGTACTATGTTGACTAAAAGTGGCAAGAATGGTCCCCCTTGATTAGTTCCTGATCTTAATGGCATCCCACTCCAGTACTCTTGCCTGGAAAATCCCATGGATGGAGGAGCCTGGTAGGCTGCAGTCCATGGGGTCGCTAAGAGTTGGACATGACTGAGCGACTTCACTTTCACTTTTCACTTTCATGCATTGGAGAAGGAAATGGCCACCCACTCCAGTGTTCTTGCCTGGAGAATCCCAGGGACGGGGAAGCCTGGTGGGCTGCTGTCTATGGGGTTGCAGAGTCAGACACGACTGAAGTGACTTAGCAGCAGCAGCAGCAGATAAAATGCTTTCAACCTTTCACCATTAAATATGGTGTTGCTTGTGGACTTGTTTTACATATCCTTTATTTTGCCAACGTAGGTTGTCTGTATACCTAGTTTGAGAGCTTTTATGAATGGGTGTCGAATTTTATCAGAAGCTTTTTCTGCATCTTTGAGATGATAGTGTAATTTTAAACTTTTGTTAGCGTGATTTATCATAATGATTAATTTTCAATTGTTGAGTCATTCTAACATCTGTGAAATAAATCCTGCTTGATTGTGGTGTATAATCATTTTAATATACTGTTGTATTTGGTTTGCTAATATTTTGTTAATGATTTTTATATCCATAATACAGTAGTATTGGTCTGCAATTTTTCTTATCAAGGTAATGCTGGGGTCCTAAAATAGTTTGGCAATATACCTTCTTCACCCAATTTTTAAGAATTTCTGAAGGATTGCCATTAATTATTTAAATGTTTCATAAAACTCATCAATTAAACCATCTGATCGAGTTATTTTTTGGAAGATTTTGAGTATTAATCTTATTACTAGCAATTGGTTTAAATTTTTATTTTATTTTCAAAAACAGCATCAATAGGTAGTATGGTTTAAGTGTTTCTTCAAGTGTATTAGTTTTGGGGCAAATATTTGCTTATGGTAGTCTCTGTTGATCCTTTATATTGTATGGTTTCATTTGTAATGTCTCCCTTTCATTTCTAATTTTATTTGAGTTCTTTCTCTTTATTTCCTCGTAGGTATAGCTAAAAGTTTCTCTACTTTATCTTTTAAAATAACTACTTCTTACTTTCTCTGATTTTTTTCTATTGTATGTTTAGTCTCCATTTATTTATTTCTACTATTACATTTTATATTTCCTCCCCCTACCAACTTTGGCCTTAGTTTCTTCTACTAACTTTGACCTATACTTTCTTAAGGTATAAAGTTGGCTTATTTGAGATCTTTAAAGTGAAAGTGAAAGTGAGGTTGCTCAGTCGTGTCCGACTCTGCAACCCCATGGGCTGTAGCCTACCAGGCTTCTCCGTCCATGGGATTTTCCAGGCAAGAGTATCGGAGTGAGTTGCCATTTCCTTCTCCAGGGGATCTTCCTGACCCAGGGATCAAACCTGGGTCTTCTACATTGCAGGCAGATGCTTTACCCTCTGAGCCACTGTCAGGAAGCATTTAACAGGAGGCTTCCTGTGTGCTGTTTTGGATCTGTCATGAATCATCTGTTCTTTATTAAGTCCTGAATATTCAGGAATTAAGAGGAGTGGCAAACCACTCCCAGGGCTGAGGAATGCATGCATTTCCTTCGTTAGTTTTTCCATACGGTGATAAGTAACTATTTTTGATCCTCTTCCTTTTTATGAACCATACAGTAAAAGTGATTATTTACAACCCTCTCTCTTTGATATGGATTGCCTTATGTTTATTTGATAATTTGTAAGTCTTGATACTTGATAATTTGTAACTCTGGACTTTTGAACTTTACTTTACTTGATAATATTAAATTATCAAGATCTTTTTTTTTATCAAGTAAAGTTATCAATATTATCAAGTAAAGATCTTTTTCTCTTGATAATCTTTATTATCAAATTAAAGATAATTTGATCTTTACTTTACTTAATAATTTTTTATCTTTACTTGATAATTTGTAAGTCTGGACTTTTGATCTTTATCTTTGCTGAACAAAGCTATGTCGTAAGACAGTATATATATCCACACTATGTTGAATAAAACACCGTGGTCCATCAGAGCTTGGGTCCCTGTGTCTTTCTTTCTTTCTTTCTCTCTCTCAATCTAATTCTTTGGAGCACAGAAGCCCACTGAGCTCACTTTCTTGCTCGGGCTTGCAAGACCCTCGTGAGAGGGTGCCCTGTGCCTATGTGAAGCAGTGCAAGCCCCTTGTCAAGAGCTTTATTGCTTTTCTGCATAAACCAAGGAATATCAGCCTCTTTCTCTCTCTCTTCTACTTTCTTATTGTTGACTCCAGACCACCAGGTTCCAGTACATTAAAGGACCTCAACAAGCCACCATTTGAAATCTTACTTCTTTCTTAATATAGGCATTTATGACTAAGATGTCCCTCTCTAAAATGCTTCTGCTATACACAGTAAATTTTGATGTGTTATATTTATATGTATTTGTCTCAAGGTATTTTTGTAAAATTTCTCTTTGACTTCTTTTTTGATCCAATGGCTGTTTATTCTCCACATATTTATGGATTTTCCAGTTTTCTTTTTATAATTGATTTCTAGTTTTGTACATTTATGTAAGAACACATGCTTAATCTGATCTCAATCTTCTTTCATTTGTCAAGACTTATTCTGTGGTCCCATCTGTGATCTTGGAGAATGTCCAGGTGTAACTGAGAAAATGTGTATTCTCCAGAGGTTGGATGGCATTTTCTGTACAATCTGTTAAGTCCTTCAGGTATAATGTGTTCTTTAAATCCAATGTTTCTTTACTAATATTTCTGTCTAGATGTCTATCCATTGCTGAAAGTGAAATATTGCCGTTGTAAAAGAGGGAGGTATTAAATTTTGTTTTCTAAAAATTTTTTTTTCAAGTCTTTCCCTGAGATATGATTCTAAACCCTTCTGATTTTCAAAGTGGTAGTACTGTCTTTATTATTCTACTGACTTTATGCTGGTGATTAATGGTAGTCTCAGGATGGACACTTTATACCCACATGGTTGGTCTTTTCAGCATAGCCTCAGGCTTCTAGATTTGACATGGAGAGAAAATGCAGTAGGTCTGCTTTCTAGACCTTCCTAGATTTACCTGATGTGACCATTCACTTGGCTGGTCATATTTGTACCACTTAAAATAAAACAATAATAGTAAGTATAGCACTTTTCTGAGTTCTGTCATTGTACTTAAGTATCAAACCTGAGGACATGTGCAGCTTCTGAATTTATATTCAGTTGCTGATAAGTGCCTGTGCCCTGGAGCCCCCCAAAACTGTGGTTTTCATCTAGAGTAAGGATGGTCTTACTGAAAACCATATCCTTAAACCTTGGAATCTCTACTAACTCTGAGTGGTTAGCATAAGAATTCTTTGAGAAATATTGATAAAATTAAATAAAAGTATAGACATTTTACATATATTGCTGCTGCTGGTGCTGCTGCTAAGTCGCTTCAGTTTTGTCTGACTCTGTGCAACCACATAGACGAAAGCTCACCAGGCTCTGCCGTCCCTGGGATTTTCCAAGTAAGAACACTGGAGTGGATTGCCATTTCCTTCTCCAATGCATGATAGTGAAAAGTGAAGCTGAAGTCGCATAGTTGTGTCCGACCCTCAGCGATCCCATGGACTGCAGCCTACCAGGCTCCTCCGTCAATGGGATTCTCCAGTCAAGAGTACTGGAGTGGATTGCCATTGCTTACATATGTTACATAATCATAATATTTGCTATAGTTTGATATTATCAGTGATGCAATTTTAAAATCCCATATTATTTTTTATTTATTGATAATACTGATAAATTCACTGTAATAAATTCACTGTGTAAAATAATCCAATGTTGCAAATTTGACTTTTGGTGTGACTTATTTTGTAACTCCATATATGGTCTTTTGGGGTAAAAGTGCCCATAAAAATGTTTGTTCTTAGTTATAACATTCCCCTTTTCATAATAGCATAGTAATTTAAAAACTTTTTAATTAACCACTTCTATTCCAGAACTGGAAAAGGTCAGTTTTCATCCCGATCCCAAAGAAAGGCAATGCCAAAGAACACTCAAACTACGGCACAGTTGCACTCATCTCACATGCTAGTAAAGTAATGCTCAAAATTCTCCAAGCCAGGCTTCAGCAATATGCGAACCATGAACTTCCTGATGTTCAAGCTGGTTTTAGAAAAGGCAGGGGAACCAGAGATCAAATTGCCAACATCCGCCGGATCATGGAAAAAACAAGAGAGTTCCAGAAAAACATCTGTTTCTGCTTTATTGACAATGCCAAAGCCTTTGACTGTGTGGATCACAATAAACTGTGGGAAATTCTGAAAGAGACGGGAATACCAGACCACCTGACTTGCCTCTTGAGAAATCTGTATGCAGGTCAGGAAGCAACAGTAAGAACTGGAAACGAAACAACGGACTGTTCCCAAATAGGAAAAAGAGTATGTCAAGGCTGTATATTGAAACACTGCTTATTTAACTTATATGCATAGTACATCATGAGAAATGCTGGACTGAAAGAAACACAAGCTGGAATCAAGATTGCCGAGAGAAATATCAATAACCTCAGATATGCAGATGACACCACCCTTATGGCAGAAAGTGAAGAGGAACAAAAAAGCCTCTTGATGAAAGTGAAAGTGGAGAGTGAAAAAGTTGGCTTAAAGCTCAACATTCAGAAAACGAAGATCATGGCATCCAGTCCCATCACTTCATGGGAAATAGATGGGGAAACAGTGGAAACAGTGTCAGACTTTATTTTTCTGGGCTCCAAAATCACTGCAGATGGTGACTGCAGCCATGAAATTAAAAGATGCTTACTCCTTGGAAGGAAAGTTATGACCAACCTAGATAGCATATTGAAAAGCAGAGACATTACTTTGCCAACAAAGGTCCGTCTAGTCAAGGCTATGGTTTTTCCAGTGGTCATGTATGAATGTGAGAGTTGGACTGTGAAGAAGGCTGAGCGTGAAGAATTGATGATTTTGAACTGTGGTGTTGGAGAAGATTCTTGAGAGTCCCTTGGACTGCAAGGAGATCCAACCAGTTCATTCTGAAGGAGATCAGCCCTGGGATTTCTTTGGAAGGAATGATGCTAAAGCTGAAACTCCAGTACTTTGGCCACCTCATGCGAAGAGTTGACTCATTGGAAAAGACTCTGATGCTGGGAGGGATTGGGGGCAGGAGGAGAAGGGGACGACAGAGGATGAGATGGCTGGATGGCATCAATGACTCGATGGATGTGAGTCTCAGTGAACTCCAGGAGTTGGTGATGGACAGGGAGGCCTAGCGTGCTGTGATTCATGAGGCCACAAAGAGTCGGACACGACTGAGCGACTGAACTGAACTGATTCCATTTAATGCAACATTTGGATAATTTTTTTAACAAGACCCCATCTAAATGCTTAGACTTTAGTAATATTGTTTCATACATTCAAATCATTGCTAGTTTTCCTACTTGTCTTTCAAGAACATACGTTTATTTTTAAAGTTTTATTATAAATTCTGATAGCTTATACATATCCATTAATATTTATATTCTTGCTATATCAAATAGTCAATATTCATTGTACTCTTTAGTTTTTTTTTTTTTTTTTTTAATCTCTTCTTTCCATAAGCAAAGCTTAGGAAAATATAAATTGGTTTTGAAATTCATTATTCTACTTGATTTCTACTCTGAGATTTATGTTTTGCTTGAATTTTTAGTTGAATTATTTTCTTATTTTCTTTCAGTTCAGTTCAGTTGCTCAGTCGTGTGAGACCCCATGAATCAAAGCATGCCAGGCGTCCCTGTCCATCACCAACTCCCAGAGTTCACTCAAACTCATGTCCATCAAGTTGGTGATGCCATCCAGCCATCTCATCTTCTGTCATCCCCTTCTCCTGCCCTCAATCCCTCCCAGTATCAGAGTCTTTTCCAATGAGTCAGCTCTTCGCATCAGGTGGCCAAAGTATTGGAGTTTCAGCTTTAGCATCATTCCTTCCAATGAACACCCAGGAGTGATCTCCTTTAGAATGGACTGGTTGAATCTCCTTGCAGTCCAAGGGACTCTCAAGAGTCTTCTCCAACACCACAGTTCAAAAGCATCAATTCTTCAGCACTCAGCTTTCTTCACAGCCCAAATCTCACATCTATACATGACCACTGGAAAAACCATAGCCTTGACTAGATGAACCTTTGTTGGCAAAGTAATGTCTCTGCTTTTGAATATGCTATCTAGGTTGGTCATAACTTTCCTTCCAAGAAAAAAGCATCTTTTAATTTCATGGCTGCAATCACCATCTGCAGTGATTTTGGAGCCCGAAAAAATAAAGTCGGAGACTGTTTCCACTGTTTCCCCATCTATTTCCCATGAAGTGATGCAACCAGATGCCATGATCTTCATTTTCTGAATGTTGAGCTTTAAGCCAACTTTTTCACTCTCCTCTTTCACTTTCATCAAGAGGCTTTTGAGTTCCTCTTCACTTTCTGCCATACAGGTGGTGTCATCTGCATATCTGAGGTTATTGATATTTCTCTTGGCAATCTTGATTCCAGCTTCTGTTTCTTCCAGTCCCACGTTTCTCATGATGTACTGTGCATATAAGTTAAATAAGCAGTGTTTCAATATACAGCCTTGACATACTCCTTTTCCTATTTGGAAACAGTCCGTTGTTTCGTTTCCAGTTCTTACTGTTGCTTCTTGACCTGTATATAGGCTTCTCAAGAGGCAGGTCAGATGGTCTGGTATTCTCATCTCTTTCATAATTTTCCACAGTTTATTGTGATCCACACAGTCAAAGGCTTTGGAATAGTCAATAAAGCAGAAATAGATGTTTTTCTGGAATTCTCTTGCTTTTGTGATGATCCAGTGGATGTTGGCAATTTGAACTCTGGTTCCTCTGCCTTTTCTAAATCCAGCTTGAACATCTGGAAGTTCACAGTTCACTTAGAGATGAAGTAAATAGATATTTTGTTTTCTGAATTTTTGTAATATCTGAAATGCACCCTTCTTAAAAATGTTATGTGTGTGAATGATATCTTGGATAAGCAAAGAGTTGGGGGCTGTGGTCTTTGCTTTCAGAGGCTTGCAGAGGCTATTCCCCACTGCTTCAGCACCTACTGAGGAGACAAGGACACTGGCCGAATAACTTTTCATCATTTGTGAGTCATATATCCTCACTCTGTCTGGAAACTTTATAGAATTATTTAAGCTAAAGAAATTTTATGAGGCTAAGACTCATATTAATAGCCTTCCTATCATTCCTGCCTGTAATTTAATAGTTAAGTTTATTGAATCTGAGGAATAAAGTTTTCTATATCTTTTAAAATTTTACTTGAAATATTGCTTTATGTACACAGTAGACAAAATAATTTAACTTGCAACTATTAACATAGATTGCAACCCTGTCAGATTGTATCATTTTGTAAGGTTTGTTCCAAATATTATTTTGCTGTCATTTTAAGTAAAAATAATTTACATATAAGAAGGATTTTTTTGTATCTCTCCAAAACCTACTCACGTTCTTCTTTCTCCAGAGGTAAAACCTATAATGAATTTAGAAATTATTAAACAATTGAGAGATTAAAAAAAAAAAGTTTTTCTTGTAACAAAACTTTAAGTAAATGATATCTACTTTTGCACATTTTTTTCAAGATAATTTTTCAGTTTTACCACTCTTGATGCATATAGTATCTGTTTATAGATTTGAACTACTTTAATATTTCCAGATGGCTCAGTGGTAAAGAATCCACCTTCCATTTTGGGAGATACGAGTCCAATCTCTGGGTTGGGAAGATCCCCTGGAAGAGAAATGACAACCCACTCCAATGTTCTTGTTTGGAGATTCCCATGGACAGAGGTGCCTGACAGGCTACAGTACATGGAGTCACAAAGAGTTGGACACAACTGAGCATGCATGCATATATACACATAATTATTCCATTTTTATAAAAATTTTGTCATGTTTTGAAATTTAGATAAGTATATATGTATGTTTATATATATTCATATATGTATACACACACATTCTTAAATTATGCATATATATTTGGTATTTATTTTCATTTTAATGTTCATTTTAGATGTCTCAAATATGTAATAATCCCATTCAAAATATATTTATATTCTTGAGATATATGCACATACCTTTCTAGAATATTTCCTTTGAGATAATTGCTAAATCTTGAGCAATATTATGTCACAAAATTTTAACATGTGTTCTGAAGGGCTTATATTTATGTATTTTATTACAAATATTATATGAGCTCTATATATTTTTGTGTTTTAAATAATCAAATAACAGTCATGTATTTCAGCATTATTATTTGATATGTATATTCAGTATTAAAATAAGGAAAGGATTAATAAGGAATAATTTATAGTAAGTTTATTACCTGGAATCCATATATGTGTATGGTATTAGTTAGATTACTCAATTTCAAAGCACCATTTGTTTAATATGTATTGCTGTCCAATCCCTATCATGAGCCAACATGGTACCAACAACACTGAGCCTTTTGGTTGTGAATTAGAGTGACAGTGGCTCTGTCCCTGGGAGGTTCCATAGGTGCTAGAGACCTGTGCACATCTGGAACATAGTCAACGGCACTGACACCAATGTTAAATTAGCTGATGCCACTTGACAATTACATGGATATTTCTGTGCCAGAAACTAGACCAAGGAACATATGCTCCTAATATCTTACATTAGAATGAAACTTCTGTTAAGATAGTGAAAGAAGGCATTCTGCTGAGCCCAGAGGCAGTCCTGTTGCTCTTGCAAAAATCAACAGCAAAAATATAAATTAACTAATTAATCAAAGCAAGGCTTCTATGATCAGATTTTGAACAAGTTCCATATATTCTTGAAACATTTTTGGTTGTGTGTCTGTATTGGATTTTGAATATGTCTGTTAGATCTGTGTGTGTTCAGTCATGTCTGACTCTTTGCAACCCCATGGACTGTAGCCCACCAGGCTCCACTGTCACTGGATTTTACAGGCAACTCTTCTCCAGAGAATCTTCCTGACCCAGGGATTGAGCCACATCTCTTGTATCTCCTGCATTGGCAAGCAGATTTTTTACCACTTGTGCCACCATGCTGCTACTGCTAAGTTGCTTCAGTCGTGTTCGACTCTGTGCGACCCTGTAGACAGCAGCCTCCCAGGCTCCTCCGTCCTTGGGATTCTCCAGGCAAGAACGCTGGAGTGGGTTGCCATTTCCTTCTCCAATACATGAAAGTGAAAAGTGAAAGTAAAGTCACTCAGTCGTGTCTGACTGTTCACAACCCCATGGACTGCAGCCTACCAGGCCCCTCCGTCCATGGGAGTTTCCAGGCAAGAGTACTGGAGTGGATTGCCATTGCCTTCTAAAGCCTAAATTGCAGCCCTTTCTAATGCTTTGCTGGTCATGATCTGTCAACTACCAAAATAATTAATTACTGAATAGTTTTCTTATAGTGACTGTGGGTATATAAAAATTGACTTCTTTTTCTCTATATATTTGAGAGTATGTATATATATATATATATATATGTGTGTATATATATATATATAAGTATATATATATATGAGAGTATATAATTATATCCATCTATCTAAAAGTTAATTATTATGTCCTCCTGATTTGTAAAAATGATTATGATTATGTAGTATCTCTCAATCATCATTCATTATTTTTAATCTTAAGATCTCTTCTGTATGATATGAATTTATTTTGCCTATTTTCTTTATGTTTATACCCACCCAGAATTGAATAGATATTTTCTCAAAAGGAAATGATGATGGTCAACAGAAATGATGCTCAACATCAGTAATAATCAAGGAAATGAAAATCAAAACCACAGTAAGATATTACCTGACACTTGTCAGAATGGCTATCATCAAAAAGAATACAAATAACAAATGTTGGGGAGGGTGTGGAGAAACGGGAACTCTCATATACTTTTGGTGGGAATGCAGATTGGTGAAGCCACTGTGGAAAACAATATGGAAGTTTCTCCAAAAAACTAAAACTAGAACTACCATATGGTCCACCAATTAAACTCCTGGGTATATATCCCAAAGAAACAAAAACACTAATTTGGAAAGACACACACACCCCAGTGTCCATTGTTTACAATTGCCAAGATGTGAAAGCAACCTATGTGTCCATCAGCAGTCAAATGGACAAAAAGTTGTGACTTTCACACACACACACACACACACACACACAGAAATACTACTTAGCCATAAAAAAGGGATGAATTTTTTTCCATTTTCAGTAACAAGGATGGACTTGAAGTTCATTATGCTAAGTGAAATAATCCAAAGACAAATACTATATGATATCACTTACATGTGTAATCCAAAAAAGTTCAAGAAACCCATGAATAAAACAAAAGAAGCAGACTAACAGATATAGAAAACAAGCTAGTCGTTACTATTGGGGATTTGAAGGGGTAGTATGGGGTAGGGGGCAAAAAAAGGCTATTACGGAGTTATAAAATTGTGTGTGTAAAACTTTTGAAAATTGTAACACAACAGAACTTAAAAAATGTTTTATTCCACTGAAAAAAGAGAAACGTTTCTACTTCCAGAAAACACCAAACAGAAAAAAAGAAAGAACAGACAATCATTTAGGTGATTTATATTCATCCCTTTAAAGCATAAGATTAGCTCTAAAGCCTATGTCAGAAAAAAAAAAAAAAAGAGTTTATTTACTATGCTGCTATGTAAAATATTGTAAAGGGAAAGTTACAATAAATAATTACAGAAGTATTTTATGTAGAGTTATGTTAAAATAGCAAAGCAGTTATTTTCAAAAGAAAGCCTACTAATCATTATTGTGGGAAGCATATCTCCACTAAGTAGGAAATTCATGAGAAGTTAAGTTTTAACTCAGCCAAGTAGAAATTTTATGACCCAATGAATAATTTCAGATCGTCCATTCCAATCAATTAAAATATAATTATGCACTGATGAATGCATGCATTATGAAGCATTTGCTTAATTTAAAAATGCAATTCCATAAAGATCATGGGCTAGATAAAGTATCATTGTTGTCATGGAAAGAACTGACATATATACCATTTAACAGAACGTATCAACAACAAAAAAATACAAGATTCTAAATCTGACAGAAGCATAAATCTCACTAGCTGTTCAAGAACTCCATACAGATCCATCCCTACTCCTCTCTCCATATGGATGGAAGTGCATTTTGGAAGAGTATTTAACCAAATGGAATCTCATCAGGAAGTACTTCAAAGAAGTGCTTTTTAATGTTCATACGTAAATGTACTTTGATAATCTTCCTTTTATCCAGCCCACTAAAATAATGCTTTTCTAATACTGCCTTCCCCCAAAGCCCAAGCTGGTTAATCATAGGATCTCTTTGAATAACCTTTGATCCTACCAGGTGATTAAAGGCAAATTTGAAAAGAATACACAAGACACTGATGCAAGTTTGACCTTGGTAAAATTGTAAAATTTTTAGGTAAGTATTACTTAAAATACTGCCTCAACTAATTGACACACAGGTCTTTTAGATACACTATAAACAAATTCTTACTTCACTGGATCCTTATTGGGTTACTTGGAGCTAGTTCCTTTTCTGAACTTCAGTTTACTTATGTGTAAAGTTGGAAAACAATCTGATGCCACATAAAATTTAGTTGGAATCACCTAATGCTGCATATTGATTTTTCCTTTATAAAAAGTATGCTATGCAGATTGGAATAAAGGTGGAGGATCATAGGAGGTAGAATTCACCTCTTCCCACAAATGCATTAAAAATACCTCTACTAATGGAACGATTCTTACAGATCACCTACTGAACACTAGCTGAACACCTCCTGAAGACCTCAAATGCCTAAAAGGACAAGAAAGTTCTCCACATATGTAGGCAGGATGAAAAGAAAAAAAAAAAAAAAAAGAGGAACGATGCACCCTATGAGGGCCAGTGCGGATATCAGGACAGAAGCTTCAGAGTCTCAGAGGAGAGCACAACCAGCTAGTGGCAAACAAAAGAGAGAGAAACCTACACAGATGGTCCATGCCCCAACCCTGCGCAACCCAGTCTGAGAGTGCATTTGCTGGTATGAACAGGGGCTGGTCCTGGAACTCAGGGTTTAGAGGGCAGACCCAGGAGAGAACTGCCATTGGCTGTTTGGAGACAGCCTGAGGGGCTGGGAGTGTGGAGAGCAGCAACCAGGGTATTCGCAGAAGAAACCTAGGACACATAAAAGCTAAGTGTTACTGTGAAGTGTCCTGTGAAGGGCGGAGTAGGACACCCATTGCAACCTCTGCCCCACCCGCAGGCTCCTGCCTCTGTAGGCTCCAGGAGAGACTCTGGCACAAGTAGAGCACTTTGCTTACTCCAGCTGTTGCCTCAGCAATCAGGGAGCAGATTCCAACTGTTTGCTAATACACAAGTTGGGGCTGAAATCACAGCTGAGCCCCAGAGGCCATCTGATTCAGAGCTGAAATCTCTCCCCAGAGCTGTGCATACTGCATGTTTATAGTGCCACTGATGTAAATTCAGGACCTGGGGAATGTGTGAATGGACAACTGGTGCCTCTAAGGCTGGGACAGGTCTGACCTGAGAGGCTGTGGGCTTTGTGGGTGCATACACATGAGGGCTGGACTGGGCCAGGGTCTGAGCTGCCTCCAGCACTTCACTACAGTCCTGGGATCTTACCTCAGTGAGGCTGCACAGATGGCTTTGTGAAACCAAAGCCTAAGAGGCAACAAGCCAGTTGCCAGCTTACACCCATCAGAATGGCCATCAGTAAAAACTATATAAATAGCAAATGCTGGAATGGGAGTGGAGAAAAGGAAACCCTCCTACACTGTTGGTGAGAATGTGAATTGGTATATAACCACTACAGAACTTCCTCAGAAAACTAAAAAGAGTTTCCATATGATCCAGTAATCCCACTCCTGGGCATATATCCAGACAAAACTATAATTCAAAAAGACCTGTGTATCCCTGTGTTCATACCAGCACATAGCAAAGACATGGGAACAACCTAAATTTATTGACATCAAAGAATGAATGGATAAAGATGGATAAAGATTCCATATATACAATGGAACATTACTCAGTCACTGAAAAGAATGAAATAATGTCACTTCCAGCAACATGGATGGACTCAGAAATTATCATACTAAGCAAAATATGTCAGAAAAAGACAAATACCATATTATATCACTTATATGTGGAATCTGAAGTAAGATACAAATCAGTGTGTATGTGTGTACGCGCATGTGTGTGTGTGTGTGTACGCGCACGTGTGTGTGTGTGTGTATAACAGGCATTTTGCTGTACAGAAGAAATTAATACATTGTAAATCAACTGTACTTCAATAACATTTAAAAAAATAAATAGAATATGCTGTAAGTTCATGTATTAAATGTAATGCCATGGCATTTTTTCACTGAAGCAACTATTGCTTCCTTTAAGTAATTATTTTCTGCTTTGTCCTGTTTATATTCTGTGAATAACCAGCCTATCTTGGTAAATATGTAGGCTAAGCTGACTTTAAAGTTTTTCATTTTATTTTAAATTGACCTACTGTTTACAAGAAGGACCAGGTAGGTGACATATTATAGATAGAAAAGGATCAAAGTTGGAGTTTATTTTTTTCTTTTTTTTTTTTCAAAGTTGGAGTTTAGTGTGTAATAACTTGGAGAAGGAAATGGCAACCCACTCACTCCAGTGTTCTTGCCTGGAGAATCCCAGGGACGGGGAAGCCTGGTGGGCTGCCGTCTCTGGGGTCGCACAGAGTCGGACACAACTGAAGCAACTTAGCAGCAGCAGTGTAATAACTAAGTCATTGTTTTTATTATTAACCTTTTAATGGATTTCCCTGGTGGCTTAGTTGTTAAAAAAAATCCACCTGCAATACAGGAGACTACCTGCAATGCAGGAGACCTGGGTTCCATCCCTTGGTCGGGAAGATCCCCTGGAGAAGGAAAAGGCAACACACTCCAGTATTCTTGCCTAGGAAATCCCATGGACAGAGGAGCCTGGTGGGCTACAGTCCATGGGGTCACAAGAATCAGACATAGCTTAGTGACTAAGCCATTCAGACATACAACATAATGATCTGATATTTCTACAAGTTATTCTATGTATAAAGTTATAAAATCATGGCAATATTCTCTGTCTTGCTTTTTATTTATTAGACAGTCTCAGTTTTGTTTCATTATCATTAATACACTTTATTGTAGGTGTTTGTCTAACCCTACATGTTATAGTGATATTTGTAGCATTATTGTTTGACTTAACAAAAAACATGTTTTTAATATGAATAAATATGAAAAATGCAAAAATGTTAACCACTGAACTATTTTTTCACATGGAAAATATGAATATATGGTAGAATTGAGCCAAAGGGAATAATCAGATGGAGCAGGGTAAAACTGAATATGTCAGAAAAAAATATAATCTCAAAGTTTACACGACATAAAGGAGAAGCATATCAGTTAAGTTTCCTTTATTTCAGGAAATGAAAAAACTAGATAATTTAAAGGAGTAGTTTATAGAACTGAAATCCTTAACACTTTGGGCAGAGCCAATCCAGGAACCCAGGCATTAGACACTTGTCAAAGTCTTCGGGGTACAACTTCAGAAATGACTTAGTTATATACATTCTGTTATGAGTGCTAAATTTAAGTCTAGTTAGCAAGAATTTATTTCCAGTAAATATTAAAAGTATGTGATAGAAAATTATATATCAGTGAATCACAAGTATACATTTATGCATATTACTTTATCAACCATTTTGATCTCCTATAGAACATTGTTTTTAATTTTTAACATTAAATTGGTTTTAGATTGAAATCTAAATTTAAGTCTACTATTGTTTAAAATAATACATTTAAATATAATTGAATGTTAAGGTGAAACTCCAAAATTTCTAAAATTAGATAAAATACAATGCATCTTGGAACTATAACTTAAAGTCTTCATGCTCCTTATTTTCAGATGGTCCACTCAAATTTTATTTAAGCATTTTTCTGGAGATAGTTCATTTCATAGTGTACTTTGAAATGAGGTAGAGAACTTCATCTATATCTCTAGGTTGTGAATCATTTTTATGGAGAAAATAGTTTATTTTCTATATTTTAGTAGAGGACTTTAGGAAAAAAAATTGGCAATGGCTGCTTTGGGGGGAAGTTATTTTCTTTCAGAGAGCACTGGAAAGGCCCCAGGCAAGTGTTTTAATTAACAACAATTCCATCTATCATGTGAGTGCCCCCAAACTCAATTATCCACTTGAATAGTTCCAAACTTCCAGAATAAACCTTTGAACAACACAGTGGAATTATCAAAAGTGAGAAAAGTAGATTCATGCCTTACACTCTGAAACATGGTCATTTATTTTGTTACCACAACCTTTGTGCAAACAAATGCAGTTTTTATTTTACACAGGTATATGATATTATGACTATAAACCAGAAATATATTCTGTTATATAGATTATTAACCTTGCATTTGTGTGATGTTTTTAATCTTTGAATAAATCTTATTTAGGACAATTCTTAAGAACTATTTGCTAGACAAGAATGAAATTAATCAAGTTACTATGATTTTCAAATGCTGATTTTATTATCAATTTTGCCATAGTATATTGAGTATAAATATTGGTAATAAATTATTCATAAAAGAATAATTCATATTGGTTAAGAGAATCTGAGATGTCAGAGCTTCATTTTGCTCCTATTTCTAATACCTTTGAAATGGACACTTTACTTATCAGCTAGCTTGGTTTCCTCACTTTACAAAAAGTGGTTGAAATGGTTGAATGGTGTTAGGTTCATAGAAGGCTTAGTATATGTTCTTGTATATTGGAAATTTATGAAATTGTTAATAAATTGGTAAACTACTAATAATAAAATTATTTCTAACTATTAACATATGCAAAAATTATTAAAGGCATTGCTTTTCATTTTATCAACATGAAAGTATTTTTTAGGTCCTTGATCACAGAACACACACTTTTGTTTTACATATTAGAGTTGAATGAAAAAAGCTTTTTTCATTTTATATTCACTTAAATGTTTGAATGGCAAAATATAATGTAAATATTCTATAAATAAATTTTCTAATTCTGAACATAAGATGGAGAGTGATGATTCCCTATCTTTATTAAGTTTGGGTTTTCACATTCTGGATTATGTTATATGAATGTTATTATGTAAAACAACACAAATCTATTCTAGGTTCATAAGATACCCAAATATGAAAAAGAGCTTATTGTTATTTGGTATCCTTAGAAACTTTAAAGATTAATATTTTTTCTTACCTACTCTAGGAAATTGAAGTGAGAACAGGAAGAATATATTTATTTGGTTTATTTCAATTATAAGTCCTTCATTTATGCTCCCCTTTCTCTTTTCTTCTCTCCCTTCCTACCTGCCAACTTTTATTAACATAATAGAATTTTTCGGGAGTAGTTCATACTTTATAATTTTCTCATGTCCAAAATTCAGGGTTATTTAAAAGAAAAACAACAACAAAAAGTAACCCAACAGCAGATTTACTAAAATTAAAATGCAACCCAACTGAAAAGCACAATATTAAAAACAGAGGTCACATAAAATTTAGAATTACATACATTTGAATTCTGAAAGTTGAACAATGTAGAGACAGAGTAACAATTTTCTATTACAAGTGGGTCATTCCTAACCAATCAATAATTGAACAAATGGTAAAATATTAACTAGCAGCAGACATCAACCAGCAATACTACATAGGAAAGGATAGGTAGACAGCAGAGTACCAGGATATCAAAGAGGAAAAAGAAAGAACAGACATCAGTGTCCAAATCTGTCATATGGTTCCATCAAATATCTGGAGAGAAGAGGACAGACTGGGATGCAACTTATAAATTATTTGTATTATGTTATGATCAAGAGTTGAAATGCTTTTTGCCACCTCAACATGCATTCACTATGTTTTTGGAAATAGTATGTCAAATGTCTTCCAAATAACTGTTCACTTTCTCATTATCTGTATAATTGGGTTAATTGGCTTCATCCCAGAGTTCAGAAATAATCAGCCCACTCAGGCAGGTCAAAGTCAAGAATCTCATCCTTCTAAGCTGTGAGAATAGATAGAGAATCTTATTTTCAAGGAAAGGGAATATTTTTATTTGTTTAGAAGAAGGTACATAGACACCTTCTGTATTTTCTGCTGGGTACCATCAACATCGAGTTGATGTGAAACTATGAGCCTTGGACAGAAAGCAATAGAAAACAGATCCTAGAGATGGAAAGAAAGCCAAGCCATAGAGTATTGTTTAAGGTTTGGAAGTAAACTATACTTAATACAAGACCTCCCCTAACTGTTAATTTAATTAAGTCAATATATTCCCTTATACTTCAAAAAGCTTGTCTATTCAAATCCCAAAAGTCCTAAATGGCACATAAATACACCATTGTAAACACACATCCACATGTAAAGAATGCACACACACACACACACAGAGAAGAAATTTGAGGATATTTTTCAATTGTAACAAATTTTATTTATCCATAAACATTAAATTGATAATCTAATGTAAATTTTTAAATTAAAAAATTTGTAAGAGCTATCAATTTTTGTTAAAAAGACCACAGCTTATAGAAATCTGTTGCATTTCTTTTCACTAACAATGAAATGTCAGAAAGAGAACAAAAATCCCATTTAAAGTCATGTTAAAACAATACCTAGGAATAAACCTGACCAAAGAGGTGAAAGACTGAGAACTATACACTGAAAACTGTAAACACTGATAAAGAAAATTGAAGATGATTCAGAGAAATGTAAAGATATACCATGCTGTTGGACTGGAAGAGTTAATATTGTTAAAATGGCTACACTATCCAAAGAAATCTACAGATTTAATGTGATCTGTATCAAATTACCCATGAAATTTTTAATAGAATTAGAAAAAATAAGCTTTATATAGAACAATAAAAGACCCAGAATTGCCAAGGAAATTTGGAGGAAAAAGAACAAAGCTGGAGGCAAAATCCTCCCAGACTTCAGACAGTATTACAAATCTACAGTAATCAGGACATAAGGGTATTGACACAAAAACAGATATATAGATCAATGAAACAATAAAAAAATAGAAATAAATTCACACATACATACAATTAGTTAACCTTTGACAAAGGAGACTGGAGAAAAGACAGTCTCTTTAGCAAGTGGTTTTAGGAAAACTGGACAACCACATGTAAACTGATGAAGTTAGAACATACTTTCACACCATTTACAGAAATAAACTAAAAATGCCTTAAAATTTTAAATATAAAACAAGACACCATAAAACACCTACAAGAATACATAAGCAAAACAGTGTGACATAAATTAGAGCACTTTTTCTCAAGCCAGACTCCCAAGGCAAAAGAAATGAAAGCAAAAATAAACAAATGGGATCTAATCAAACTTAGAAGCCTTTGCATAGCAAGAGTGGGATGATTGAGAGAATAGAATTGAAACATGTATATTATCATATGTGAAACAGATCACCAGTCCAGATTCGAGGCATGAGACAGGGTGCTCAGGGCAGGTGCACCGGGATGACCCCGAGAGATGGGATGGGGAAGGAGGTGGGAAGGGGGTTCAGGATAAGGAACACATGTACACCCATGGCTGATTCATGTGAATGTATGGCAGAAACTACCACAATATTGTAAAATAATTAACTTCCAATTAAAATAAATTAATTTAAAAAAGGAAACCATAAACAAACAAAGACAACTTATGGATTCAGAGAAAATATTTGCAAACAATGTGACTGACATCGGCTTGATTTCCAAAATATGCAAACAGCTCATACAGCTCAATAACAAACACACACACACACACACACATTAAAAAAATAGAAAATGTAAGTAGACATTTCTCAAAAAAAAAAAAAAAAAAGACATACAGGTGGCTATCAAGCACATAAAAAGATGCTCCACATCACTAATTATTAGAGAAACACAAATCAAAACTCAAATGAGGTGTCACCTCATATTGGTCAGAATGTCCATTATCAAAAATTTACAAATAAATTCTGGAAAGGCAATGGAGAAAAGGGAACTCTCCTAAACTGCTGGTGGGAATGTAAATTGGTATAGCCACTATGGAAACCAGTAAGAAAAGTTCCTTAAAAAAATAAAAACAGAGTTATGATATGACCCAGCAATCCCACTGCTAGACATATAACCAGAAAAGACAAAAACTCCAATTTGAAAAGATACATGCACCGCAATATTCAAAGCAACATTTATGAGAGCCAAGACATGGAAGCAACCTAAAAGTCTATTGACAGATGAATGCAAAAAGATACGGGATGTGTGTATAGGGGAATATTACTCAGCCATAAAAATAAAAGTATTGCCATTTGCAGCAACATGGATAATCTTAGAGGTTATCGTACTAAGTAAATCGGGCAAAGAAAAATATTACATGTAGAATCTAAAATGCTGATACAAATGAACTTATCTACCAAACAGAAACAGACTCACACATACATGAAAGGATAGGTAGACAATAAAGTACCAGGATATCAAAGAAGAAGAAAAAGAAAGGACAGGTATCAGTTTCCAAAAACCTGTCAAATGGTTTCATCAAATGTCTGGAGAAAAGGAGTCTCCCAAAAGGGAAGAGGGGAGGGATAAATTAGGACTTTGCCATCACTGATATAACAAGGACCTACTGTATAGCACAGGGAACTAATTATATGCAATATCTTGTAACAAACTATAATGGACAAGAATCTGAAAAAGTATATTTATAACTTGTAACTGAATCATTTTCCAGTACACCTGAAACTAATACAACATTATAAATTGATGTATTTCAATTAAATAAAAAGTACAGTTCTCATGTAAAGCATGAGTTTCTTAAAGATCTCATATACCTATAAATACCTGTGAAATATAAAAAATATTCTAAGAAATTTTATAATAATTCTGATCATTGCACACATTTCTGTAGCAACGTGTTGTGTTTATTATACCACCTGCTCAAGACACCATTCATATAGACTTAGATTTTTCACCTTTGATCTTCATAACTAGATCTAATTAAGTGATATAAGCAGTTGTCCCACAGTTTTCATATGCTGTTGCAATGTTAATGATCACAGTATGAGGTTACGTGAAACAAGTTAACTAAGTGAATATGAAATTTTGCCATTAAATTTAGCAGCAGGCATAAAAAGTTCTCTATTACAAAATATAATATGAATGTATTATTAATCCTTTTAAGTTCATTTTGTTTATCAAATACAACTTGACACAATGATCATGAAAGATACCTCATATATGCTCTATAACTGTGGGAAAAAATATGAGTTATCTTGTTTTCTATTGATTGCTCTTTCATGAATATATCCTCAATCCTTCACTGTACTCTGTATGAAGCTCCTGCTGGAGATTTCCATGTAAAAAAGTAGAGCAGTTATGCTGTTTAACTTCATTTCATAATTTATCTCATTAAAAGGGGTATTTTAAAATAGTTACCTTTACTTTTTAAAAACATCAAATATTACTCCCAACAAATTTAATAGGAACAATTTTACCAAAAGTAATCTTATGTTTTATGCCACAATAAGATGCTATTATCATAAAGTCTTGCAAAGCTATAGCTATTTAGAAAAATATGTCCATATGGCAAGATGGTGGTGATTCATGGAACATAATATCACTCATTTTGCATGACTAAGCAGCTAGCGAAATGTGCAAATATAATTAGCCGCACACCTCATCTGTGAAAGGGTATCTATAAAATGAATCCAGTTCATGGAGACTATAGGGTTCATTAACTCTTTGGAGCCATTAGAGTACCATTTAAAAGGCATTTGTTCTCTCTGACATAATTTTCTGAATCATACTCTAGTGGCTGGCCTTGGGTATTCATTTACTTGCAGACACCAGGAGAGAGATAGGGAAAAAAAAGAACTAAAAAGAAAAGAGGAAGAGAGGGGAGGGAGGAAAGTAGGGAGAAAGGAAGGAAGAGGGATATTTTAACATATGTTAAGTCTCCCAACAGTAAAACAGTTTCTATTTCCAGTTTTCTCTAATAAATTCTTATTACTTTTTGTTTAGAAATGGCTAAACATTATTTGTAAATATGCTCATAAATAACTAAAATGTTTATGGATAGCTTTCTGAATTACCATAATAAAGATGAAACAGTATGTCTTTGACATACAGATTTTAGATTAATAATAAGGATGATTTCCCAAATATCTATTTGTCTATTTGTCTGTCTATATCCATCCATCCCAGCTTTCCAAGTGGTAAAGAACTCTCCTGCCCATGCAGGTAGGCATAAGAGACATTGGTTCGATCCCTGGTGGGGAAGATCCTGTGGAGGAGGGTACAGCAACCCACTCCAATGTTCTTGTCTGAAGAATCCCATGGACAGAGAAGCATGTTGAGTTATAGTCTATACGGTTGCACAGAGTCAGACACAACTGAAGCAGCTTAGCACACATCCATCCATCCATCTGTCCACTCATTATCTATTTTCAAAAGAAATAAAACCAGCTCAGTGGGATATTTGGGTTTTTTTAATTAATTAAGACTCAGACAATAGCATATGCTCTATTTTGATAATATAGTCTTTTTGCCAGACACTTCTGAATTCTTAACTATTTAAAAGTTGAGCAAGGCAACTTAAAAATATTATTTATTAAACATAGTAAGTGAAGTATAGCCAGGTCAAACATTTTAGTAAAAATGCAAATTATGTATTAAAAATATTTTGTGCATTTTTCATATAGGCAAATAAAAATTCAATGATTTTGACTTACTTATAAAATGGAGATCTTAATGTATATATCCTGTATTTATCTGGAGAAGGACATGGCAATCCACTCCAGTATTCTAGCCTGTAATCCCATGGACAGAAGAGCCTGGCTGGCTACAGTCCATGGGGTCGCAAGAGTTGGATACAACTTAGCAACTAAACAACCACCACCATGCATTTATATGTTTTTAAACTTTCTATGCTTTTATTTCCATAACAACAAATATGATATTTCAGCTAAAGTTATCATCACTATTTCCTATTGAGGACCATACAGAAGACATAGGACAGAGTGTTTAACAGGTACTCTCTAAATATTGTATGGATAAATGTTTAGGCAATAGAAAGAGAGATAAATTAATTCACGTTATCTATTTTAAAACTACTGAACTATTTTTAAATTACTTCTAAACTCTCCTTACATAATTTCCATTTCCATATAACTGTTTCAACCTGTATAAAACAAATCTACCTTGAATAACATATTTTGGAAAGAGTAATACTATCTTATTTTTCGCTGATATAGATACACGTGGAATAAATGATGGTATAGTGAATGTTTAGCTATTTAAACAATGTTTCTGGAGGATATTTTGCCTCCTTTTTCTTTTTTTAATTTGAGATGTAACTGACATAAAAACTGTGCAAGTTTCAGTTCACTTCAGGTTAGTCGCTCAGTCATGTCCAACTCTATGACCCCATGGACTGCAGCAGACCCCCAGGCTTCTCTGGGTCCATCACCAACTCCCAGAGCTCATGTCCATTGAATTGGTGATGCAATCCAACCATCTCATCTTCTGTTTTCCCCTTCTCCTTCCACCTTCAATCTTTCCCAGCATCAGGGTCTTTTCTAAGGAGTCAGTTCTTCACAACAAATGGCCAAAGTATTGGAGCTTCCGCTTTAGCATCAGTACCTCCAATGACTATTCAGGACTGATTTTCTTTCGGATTGACTGGTTTGATCTTGCTGTCCAAGGGACTCACAAGCGTCTTCTCTAACTCCACAGTTAAAAAGCATCAATTCTCTGGCACTCAGCTTTCTATAAGTCCAGCTTTCATATCCTTACATGACTACTGGAAAACCATAGCTTTGACTAGATGGACATTTGTCGGCAAAGTAGTCTCTGCTTTTTAATATGCTGTCTAGGTTGGTCACAGCTTTTCTTCCTAAGAGCAGGCAACTTTTAATTTCATGGTTTCAGTCACCATCTGCAGTGATTTTGGAGGTCAAGAAACTAAAGTCTGTATCTGTTTCCATTGTTTCCCCATCTATTTGCCATGAAATGATAGGACCAGATGCCATGACCTTCGTTTTCTGAATGTTGAGCTTCATGCCAGCTTTTCACTCTCCTCTTTCACTTTCATCAAGAGCCTCTAGTTCTTCGCTCTCTGGCATAAGGGTGGTGTCATCTGTGTATATAAGGTTATTGGTATATCTCCCTGTACTCTTCATTCTAGCTTATGCTTCATCCAGCCCAGCATTTTGCATGATGTATTCTGCATATAAGTTAAATAAGCAAGGTGACAATATACAGCCTTGATGTACTCCTTTCCATTTGGCACCAGTCCATTGTTCCATGTCCGGATCTTACTGTTGCTTCTTGACCTGCATGCAGATTTCTCAGGAGGCAAGTAAGGTGATCTGGTATTCCCATCTCTTTAAGAATTTTCCAGTTTGTTGTGATCCACACAGTCAAAGGCTTTGGCATAGTCTTGGTGTTAGTGCAATTTTAAGGTGTTCAATTTATTGATTTGGTATGTTTATATATTGCAGTATGATTCACACCATAGTATTAGGTAACCCCTCTACTCATCTCATATTATTTATTTTTCATCGGGAGATTATTAATATCTTGTCTCCTAGAAATTGTGAAATATATAATACAGTATTGTTGATTGTATGTACTACACTGTACCTTAGATATCCAGAACTTACTCATCTTCTAATTGCAAGTTTTTTGTTTTTTTTCCCCCCACCCTCTCCTCCTCAGCCCCTGGTAATCACTATTCTACTTTGTTTCCATGATTTGGCTTTTTAGATTCTACATTAATGTTGTAACCAATGATGGATTTATTCTTCTCACATGGCTGTATAATACTGACTATAAAGTATCCTTTTTTGTCCATTCATTGATGAACACTTAGGCTTTTTTCTACATCGTGGCTATTGTGAATAATAGCAATAAACATGGAAGTGCAGATAGCTTTTCAATATCCTATTTTAATTTCCTTTGGATATATATCCAGAAGTGGGAATGATGGATCTTATGATAGTTCTATTTTTTTTTTAAGAAACCTCCATACTGTTTCCCATAATGCCTACACAATTTACAGTCTCACCAAGAGGGAACAAGGTTGCCTTTCTCTATATCTTTGTCAATATTGTTATCTCTGGTCTTCTTGACGACAGTTATTCTAACATGTGTACAGTGGTATGTTATCATGGTTTTGATTTGTATTTTAAATATGACTAGCGGAAAGGGCAATGGCACCCCACTCCAGTGTTCTTGCCTGGAGAATCCCAGGGACAGGGGAGCCTGGTCGGCTGCCGTCTATGGGGTCGCACAGAATCGGACACGAGTGAAGTGACTTAGCAGTAGCAGCAGCAGCAGAGATGGTGAACAACTTTCATGTACCTGTGGGCAATCTATATATGTTCTTAGGAAAAGTATCTACTCAGGTTCTCTGCACATTTTAAACTCCGTTTGTTTTTTGTTCTTTTTGTTATTGAGTTGTAAGTGTTCTCTACATATTTTGTATATTAATCCCTTATCAGATATATGGTTCAAAAATTATTATCACCTCATGGTTGCCTTTTTATTGTATTGTTTCTTTTTATTGAAGTATAGTTGACTTACAATATTATATCACTTTCAGTAAGTAATAGCAATTTGACATTTTTATAAATTATAATCCATTTAAATGTATTAAAATAATGGTTATATTTCCTTGTGATGTACAATGTATCCTTGTCGTTCATTTGTATTACACATAGTAGTTTGTGTCTCTTGGTCCCATAGCTCTATCTCACCCCTTCCTGCTTCTCTTTATCACTGGTAACCACTAATTTGTTCTCTATGTCTGTGATCTGTTTCTGTTTTGTTGTCTATATTCATTTATTTTTTAGATTCAGCATATAAGTGATAATAGAGTATTTTTGTTTATTTGTATGACATGTTGTGAATCATAATACTCTCTATGTCCATCTTCTTCTTCTTTTTTTGTGGCTATGCCACATGACTTGTGGGATCTTAGTTCCCCAACCAAGAAACAAACCCATGTCTGTAACAGTGAAAGTTCAGAGTCCTAACCAGTGGACCATCCACACAATTCCCCACATTGTTGCAAATAATAGGATTTCAAATTTTTATGGCTGAGTAACATCCTATACACACACACACACACACACACACACACACACACGTGCATGTTCAGTAGTGTCCAACTCTTTGCGATCTCATGGACTCTAGCCTGCCAGGTTCCTCTATCCATGAAATTTCCCAGGCAAGAACACTGGAATAAGTTGCCATTTCCTACTCCAGAGGATCTTCCTGACCAGAGATCAAACTTTCATCTCCTGCATTGGCAGGCAGATGCATTACCACTCAGAGCCACCTGGGAAACTTATGTATGAATATGTATATTTCACATCTTCTTATTACTTCCTTACATTCTTCTACTGAAAGCCACTAAGTTTGATTTCATACCTTGGCTTTTGTAGAAGATTTTGCTGAGAACTTCGGGTGCATTTATCTTTTTAAATTAGAGTTTTCATTTTCTTCACATATATAATCTAGCAGTAGAATTGCCGGATCATATGGGAGTTTTAGTTTTTATATTAACCTCATACAGTTTTCCATAGTTGTTATAACAATGTACCTTCCCACCAGCAGGGTAAAAGGCTCCCTTTTTCCACATGATCAACAACATTTGTAATTAGTAGACTTTAAGGATAGTCATTTTGATTTATATTTCTTTGATGATTAGCATATTGAAAAGAAGAGACATTACCTTGCCAACAAAGGTCCATCTAGTCAAGGCCATGATTTTTCCAGTAGTCATGTATGGATGCGAGAATTGGACTGTGAAGAAGGCTGAGTGCCGAAGAATTGATGCTTTTGAACTGTGGTGTTGGACAAGACTCTTGAGAGTCCCTTGGACTGCAAGGAGATCCAACCAGTCCATTCTAGAGAAGATCAGCCCTGGGTGTTCTTTGGAAGGAATGATGCTAAAGCTGAAACTCCAGTACTTTGGCCACCTCATGTGAAGAGTTGACTCATTGGAAAAGACTCTGATGCTGGGAGGGATTGGGGGCAGAAGGAGAAGGGGACGACAGAGGATGAGATGGCTGGATGGCATCACCGACTCGATGGACGTGAGTTTGAGTGAACTCCAGGAGATGGTGATGGACAGGGAGGCCTGGTGTGCTGCAATTCATGGGGTCGCAAAGAGTCGGACACAACTGAGCGACTGAACTGACTGACTGATGATTAGCAGTGTTGAGCATGTTTTCATGTGCTTGTTTGCCATATGTGTATCTTTTTTGGAAAATGACTATTCAGGTTTTTTGTGATTTTTTAAAAATTGAGTTCATTGTGTTTTTGATACTGAGATGTATGAGCTATTTATAAGTTTTGAATATTGATCCCTTATTGATGATATTATTTGCAAACATTTTCCCCCATTTTGTAGGTTCCATTTTTGTTTTGTCCATGGTTTTCTTTGTTGTGCAAAAAGTTTTACTTTAAGTCCTATTTGTCTATTTTTATTTTTATTTCTCTTGGTTTAGGAGAAAGATCCAAAAATTAGAGCTACAATTTTTGTTTAAGAATGTTCTTTCTATATTCTCGTTTAGGAGATTTCTGGTTTCAGGTTTTACATTTAAATCTTTAATCCACTTTGAGTTTAGTTTTCTCTATGCTATAAGGAAATGTTGTAATCTCATTATTTTATAGGTAGCTGTAAATTTTTCACAGAACTGCTTATCTCTGCTTCATTGTATACTCTTGCTTTCATTGTAAATTAATTGACCATAGTTTGGAGGTGTATTTTCAGGCTATTCTTTTACATTGGTCTATATATCTGCTTTTATTCCAGTACCATACTATAGGACACTCCACCCCAAAACAAGGGAATACTCATTTTCAAAAAATATAAATGAAACATTCCCCAGGATATATCTAGGAGGAGACCACGTGAGGCCATAAAGAAGTTGAGAAATTTAAGACAATAGAAATTATATCAAGTATTTTACAACTGCAATGCTATGAAACTATAAATAATTACAGGCAAAAAATGGGAAAAGCACAAACATGAGATTAGACAATATGCTACTAAGGAAACATTGGGTCAATGAAGAAATCAAAGAGGAAATAAGAAAATAACTCAAAACAAATAAAGATAGAAAAACAACTTTACAGAATTTAGAAGATGCAGCAAAAGCAGTCTGAAAGCAAGTTTATGGTGATAAAAGGCTACCTCAACAAACAATTACAATCTCAAGTAAAGTATCTAATCTTGTATTTAAGGGGCTAGATAAAGAACTAAAAACCCCAAAGTTACCAGAAGACATAATAAAGATTGATGTGAAGATAAATAAAATAGCTCTTTCCCCCCCAAAAAAAAACCAAAGAGGTCAATGAAACTAACAATTTTTTTTTTTTGAAAAGACAGAGGGGGGGATGATTTGGGAGAATGGCATTAAAACACGTATAATATCATATAAGAAATGAATTGCCAGTCCAGGTTCGATGCAGGATACAGGAAGCTTGGGGCTGGTGCACTGGGATGACCCAGAGGGATGGTATGGGGAGGGAGATGGGAGGAGTGTTCAGGATGGCGAACATGTGTACACCCGTGGCAGATGCACATTGATGTATGGCAAAACCAATACAACATTGTAAAGTAAAAAAATAAAATAAAAATAAATAAATAAATAAAATTACATTTAAAAATAAATAAATAAATAAAATATAAGCAGTATGTAAATTATACAAACAGAAAAAATATGTTTCTCGCTGTATTTTTAAGTACTTTTATACTCTAATCAAGTAAACAACTGTGATTTTTCAACTCTGAAAAAAATTATTAAAAAAATTTGAGTTCTATTAAAAAAAATCAAAATAATAAAAAACTTTTATACTTTCAGTCCACCAATATTAAAACATAGCTGTAATGTATTTTTAAGGTAATACTAAAATGTTATTCCATACATACCATATATGGCTGGTTATGATTAGGTTTGATTGAATGATTCATTTTGATTGCTTTTCTAAGTTAAAAAATGAAATATGTAATCTAAGATCAATAAATATAATTCAAATTAAAAAAATTAATTAACCCTCAATAAGACTAAAAAAGAATAAAAGAGAGGAATGAAATAAAAGAACAAATGAAAGAGGAGAAATAAACAGTATCACAGAGATATAAAAAGAGCATAAGTGTATACTATGAACAATTAGATGCCAACAAGTTGAACAACCTAGAAGAAATGGACAATATTTAGGAAGAGATAGATAGTCTGAATAGAAGAAACGCTAGTACTGTAATTGAAATGGTAATGAAAAATACTCCCAGCAAGCAAAAGTTCACAGGGGATGGCTTCACAGGGAAAGTCTACCAAATATTTTAAAAGCTAATACATATGCTTTCCTAAAATCTGCAAAGAATGGAAGAACATGGACTATTTCCAAATTCATTCTATGAGGTCACCATTACACTGATACCAAAATGAAACAAAAACACTACAAAAAAGCAAATTACAGTCAATATCTCTGTGAATATAGATGCAAAAATTCTCAACAAAATATTAGCGAACTGACTCCAATAACATATAAAAAAGATCATACACCACAACCAAAATGAACTTATCCCAATGTCAACATATGCAAAGCAGTATGCGGAGGGAGGAGGGAGGAGGGTTCAGGATGGGGAACACATGTATACCTGTGGTGGATTCATTTTGATATTTGGCAAAACTAATACAATATTGTAAAGTTTAAAAATAAAATAAAATTAAAAAAATGAAATGACAAAACTACATGATTATTTCAATAGACACAGAATGCATTTAATAAAATAATAAGAATCCTCAAAGTTGATATGGAAGGATCATATTTCAACATAATAAAAGCCATTTATGACAAACATATAGCTGACATCATACTCAAAGGTTAAAAGCTGAAAGTTTTTGGTCTAAAAGGAGGAAGAAGACAAGGAGGCCCACTTTTATATAGTTGTGGAATCTCTAGACATAGAATCAGACAAAAAAAAGGAAATAACATGCATCCACATTGGAAGGGAAGAAGTAAAACTGTCACTATATGCAGATGACATGATACTATAGAGAATGCTGAACTATCCACCAAAATAATCTATTAGAACTAATAAATGAATTAAGTCAATTTTCAAGACACAAGATTAATATTCATTAGCCTGTCACTTTTCTATACACTCATAATGATCTATCATAATGAAAAGCAAAAAATATTCTATTTATAATCACATTAAAAAGAATAAAATACCTAGAAATAAACTTAACCAAAGAGGGGAAGACATAGTCTGAAAACTATAAAATAATGATGAGGGAGTTTGAAAATGATACAAAGAAATGATAAGATATTGTGTGTTTTAGGTTTAGAAGAATTAATATATTTCTTTAAATTTCCATACCACTCAAAACAGCTTACAGGCGTAATGCAATCCCTATGAAAATACCTGTGAGGTCTTTTTTTTTTTTCCCCCACACAACTAGAATAATCCTAAAATTTATACAGAACCACAAAAGAATCTGAGTTGCCAAATCAATCTTGAGAAAAAATAACAAAGTTGGAGGTATCATGGTTCCTGACTTCAGACGAAAGCTATAGTAATTAAAAGAGCATGATACTGATTCTTTGTTGTCCAAAACATTTTTAGATTGATATATTTCCACTTGTTGATTTTTGCTTTTGTTGTTGTGCTTTTAGTGACGTATCCAAAAAATCATCGCCAAAACCAATATTAAGGCACTTTTTCCTTATAATCTCTTCTACCACTTTTGATTACATTTCTAGAACTTTTATGATTATATTTCTTGTGTAAGTCTTTAATCCATTTTAATGTTAACTTTGGTGAGTTGTCTGCATATGGATATACAGCTTTACCAACATCATTTATTGAAGAGACTATTCTTTTCTAGTTGAGTATTATATACTGCTTTGTCAAGTATAAGTTGACCATATATTATCTGGGTGTATTTCTCTGTTCTCTATTCTATTCAATGGGCCTATGTGTCTATTTTCATGTTAGTAACATGCTGTTTTGATTACTACAGCTATTTTGAATACTACAGTAATATAGTTTGGAGTCAGGAAGTGTGATTCCTCCAGGTTTGTTCTTTATCAAGATGTCTCATGCTCTTTAGGATTGCTTTTGGCCCAATACAAATTACAGGACTGTTTTATCTAGTTCTGTGAAAATTATCATTGGAATGTTGATAGGGATTGAACTGAAATTATAGATGACTTTTACTAGTAGGGCATTTTAATATTCTTATGATTCATGTTTGTATGATACCTTACCATTTGTTTCTCTGTCAATTTCTTTAACCAAAGTCTTGAAATATCCATTGTACAAATCTTTTATTCCTTGGTTAAATTTATTCCTAAGTATTTAATTGCTTTTGATGCTATTGTGAGTAAGATTGTTCTACTTTACACACGTTTCATTCAGATCAGATCAGATCAGTCACTCAGTCGTGTCTGACTCTTTGCAACCCCATGAATAGCAGCATGCTAGGCCTCCCTGTCCATCACCAACTCCTGGAGTTCACTGAGACTCACTTCCATCGAGTCAGTGATGCCATCCAGCCATCTCATCCTCTGTCGTCCCCTTCTCCTTCTGCCCCCAATCCCTCCCAGCATCAGAGTCTTTTCCAATGAGTCAACTCTTCGCATGAGGTGGCCAAAGTACTGTAGTTTCAGCTTTAGCATCATTCCTTCCAAAGAAATCCCAGGGCAAATCTCCTTCAGAATGGACTGGTTGGGTCTCCTTGCAGTCCAAGGGACTCTCAAGAGTCTTCTCCAACACCACAGTTGAAAAGCATCAATTCTTCGGCGCTCAGCTTTCTTCACAGTCCAACTCTCACATCCATACATGACCACAGGAAAAATCATAGCCTTGACTAGATGTTTCATTATTAGTTTATAAGGGAACAACTCCTGTCTATTAATTTTCTATCCTGCATCTTTACTGAATGTATTAGTTTTAACAGCTTTTTGGTGGAGTCTTTAGGGTCATCTATACATAATATTCATAGGAGGCAATGACACCCCACTCCAGTACTCTTGCCTGGAAAATCCCATGGATGGAGGAACCTGGTAGGCTGCAGTCCATGGGGTCGCTAGAGTCGGACACGACTGAGTGACTTCACTTTCACTTTTCACTTTCATGCATTGGAGAAGGAAATGGCAACCCACTCCAGTGTTCTTGCCTGGAGAATCCCAGGGATGGGGGAGCCTGGTGGGCTGCCATCTATGGGGTCGCACAGAGTCGGACAAGACTGAAGCGACTTAGCAATACCAGCAGCAGCATATATAATATTATGGCATGTACAAGTAAGACAGCAGTAACTGCTCCATATTCTAGCAATGCTACCATACAAATTTAACTTCTTCTGTCCTTTTTTTTTTTTCAATACATCAGATTTTCTCCAACTAATACTTACCTTGCATTAAATTTTCCAATTAAGAACATATCTGTGTTAGTACACCACTAAATAGATCATTCATTTTCATCTATTCATTGAGGCTTTGTGGGATGGAAACTTTCAGTAGTGCAAATAATTGATAACAGTAATGGATTATGTAATGCAAACCATAAAAAGAAAGTGAATGTGTCTGGCCACTTTTTATTAGAAAGAAAATGAAGAAACTGTGCATATGACATCAATAAACTTTTGTAGACTTTTGTACATATAATAAGGAAAGAAAGATTTAGCAATAAAAATAATTAGGACCATACCAAAAGTTCTTGCAAAAAGAACTCATTTAGTTTTGAGTCAAACAATATGATGACCTATTTCACTCTGTTAAATTTTTATTTAATATAGAATGATTTGTAAAACTAAATGATTATTTTTGAACTAATGAACACAGAGATAGGTAAAGATAAGAAATCATAAAAAATAATCTATAAGAGTTTTAATTTTTTTTTACAAATGGGATAATAGAGAACACAATTGAAAATTTATATTTGGTAAACTCAGAAGTTTAGTCTATAGAAAATTTGTAGAGTGTCTAAGTTTCATTCTCCTCTCTCATGTCACTCAAAATTAAAATTTCTCTGAAATATTAAATATTCTACATGTTAATCCCAATTTGATATATCCTATTTTACATTTTAAAGTATTATATAAAAAGATTTGCAAACTCCTTGTTGCAAAATTCAGACTTAAGTTGAACAAAGCAGAGAAAAACCACTAGACCATTCAGATATTCCCTAAATCAAATCCCTTATGATTATACAGTAGCAGAGACAAATAGATTGAAGGGATTAGATCTGATACATAGAGACCCTGAAGAACTATGGATGGAGGTTCATAACACTGTACAAGAGGCAGTGACCAAAACCATCCACAAGAAAAAGAAATGGAAAAAGGCAAAATGGCTGTCTGAGGAGGTCTTACAAATAGCTGAGAAAAGAAGTGAAAGGCAAAGGAGGAAAGGAAGGGTATAACCATATGAATGCTGAGTTTCAAAGATTAGAAAAAAGAGATAAGAAAGGCTTCCTTGGTGATCAACGCCAAAAAATGGAGGAAAACAATAGAATAGAAAAGACTATAGAGATCTCTTCAAGAAAATTAGAGATAGCAAGGGAATGCTTCATACAAAGATGAGCACAATAAAGGACAGAAACAATATGGAACTAACAGAAGCAGATTTGAAGAAGAGGTGGCAAGAATTCCCAAAAGAACTATACAAAAAAAGATCTTAATTAACCAGATAATCACAATGGAGGGATCACTCACCTAGAGCCAGACATTCTAGAGTGTGAAGTCAACTGGGCCTTAGGAAGCATCACTACAAACAAAGCTCATGGAGGTGATGGAAATAGAGTTGAGCTATTTCAAAACCTAAATGATGATGCTGTGAAAGTGCTGCACTCAATACATCAACAAATTTGGAAAACTCAGCAGTGGCCACAGGACTGGAAAACTCAATTTTTATTCCAATTCAAAAGAAAGGCAATGGCAAAAAATGTTTGAACTACTGCACAATTGCACTCACCTCAGTTCAGTTCAGTCACTCAGTCGTGTTTGACTCTTTGCGGCCCCCTTGATTGCATCACTTCAGTCTTCCCTGTCCATCATCAATGATAGAGAGAGGACTCTTAATGCTGTAAGAGAAAATCAGAGAGTCAGTTACAAGGGAATCCCCATGAAGCTATCAGCTGATTTTTTTTTTTTTTTTATGGAAGCTTTGATTAAATCTGGACATTCCCTCTGGTCTCCAAAGTCCTGAAATTAAAAAACAAAAAGCAACCCTACAATCTAGAATATGCTACTTTAAAAAATGTCATTTAAAACAGAAGAAGACATAAAGAATTTTTCATACAAGCAATACTGAAAGAATACAGCAAACTAAGCATCCTAAAATATACATTGAAAGGTCTCTAAATGGAAAAGAAGCAAGAATCTACAGGGAAGGGAAAATCACAACAGGAAAGTTAGATGTATGCAAGTACTGAAGATCACTTAATTAAGACAGTACATAGATTAAAAAGCAATCCTATAAAAGTGATTATTACCACAATGAATAGAAAAAAGTATAAATGTGAATATAAAATAAAACATTTAAATCACAAAATGTGGGAGAGTGAAGTCACTCAGTCGTGTCCCACTCTTTGCGACCCCATGGACTCTAGCCTACCAGGATCCTCTGTCCATAGAATTTTCCAGGCAAGAGTACTGGAGTGGGTCGCCAGTTCCTTCTTCAGGGGATCTTCCTGACCCAGGGATCGAACCCGGGTCTCCCACATGGCGGGCAGACACTTTACCATCTGAGCCACCTGGGAAGCCCTTGTTGGAGAATGGAGTAAGAAATGTAGATCTTTTAGAATGTTTTTGAGTGTATATGATAAGTCTAATGCAAGTCAATATAGTTAGAAGTAACATAATTGAAAAATCAGGATATCCACAAATCAAAAACATACAATGGACCCACAGAAACTCAAAAGAAAGGAACTCAAGCATAAAACAAAAGAAAACCATGGAAACACAAAAGGAAAAACAGGGAAGAATAAAGGCTCAATAGAGAACTGCAAAATTAACTGGAAAACAAAGTTTAAAATGGCAATAAACACATACTTATCAACACTTTAAATGTTGATAAGCTACTTGCTCCAATCAAAAGACCTAGGATCACAGAACATTGGATAGTAAACTAAGTACCTAAAATATGCTGCCTACAAGAAGGTGGATGAAACTGGAGCCTATTATACAGAGTGAAGTAAGCCAGAAAGAAAAACACCAATACAGTATACTAATGCATATATATGGAATTTAGAAAGATGGTAACAATAACCCCTGTGTACGAGACAGCAAAAGAGACACTGATGTATAGAACAGTCTTATGGACTCTGTGGGAGAGGGAGAGGGTGGGAAGATTTGGGAGAATGACATTGAAACATGTAAAATATCATGTATGAAATGAGTTGCCAGTCCAGGTTCGATGCACGATACTGGATGCTTGGGGCTGGTGCACTGGGACGACCCAGAGGGATGGTATGGGGAGGGAGGAGGGAGGAGGGTTCAGGATGGGGAACAGATGTATACCTGTGGCGGATTCATTTTGATGTTTGGCAAAACTAATACAATTATGTAAAGTTTAAAAATAAAATAAAATTTAAAAAATATATTAAAAAAAAACCCATTTTAGAGTGAAAGACATATATATTTAACTGATGGAATTGAAAGAGATATTTCATGCAAATGAAAATGACAAAAAAGTCAGGGTGGCATTACTCATATCAGATAACATAGACTTTAAAGCAAAGGTCATAAAGAAAGACACTATAAAGTGATGAAAGGATCAAATACAATTAAAAAAAAATACTCCTTAACATACATGCACCAAATATAGGAATATCTACATAGATAAAACAAATAGCAGCATGCATAAAGGGAAAAAAAAAACTGATAGGAATACAATAATAGTGGGAGACTTTACCATTCCAGAAACATCAATGGACAGTTCTTCCAGACAGAAAGTCAATAAGCTAACAGATCTTGAATGACACAATAAAATAGGTTAAATTGATAACTACAGGACATTATATCTAAAAACACAGAATAACATTCTTTTTGAGTGCAAATGCAACATTCTCTGGGATAGATCATAAACCTGGACATAGAACAAGCTTCAATGAATTTAAGAGGAGAGGAATTATTTCAAGCATTTTTTCTGACCACAGTGGCATGAAACGAGACATCAACCACTGAAAGAGAAAAGAGAAAAGACAGGTGATTACGTGGAAACTAAAGAACAGGATACTAAAAAACCAAAGAGTCAACATGAAATCAAAGAGGGTGTTAAAAAGAATACCTTGAGACAAATGACAATGAAAACACAATTACAAAAACTCTATGGAATGCAGCAAAAGTAATTCTAAGATAGAAATTTATAGCAATGCAAGCCTTCCTCAAAAAAAAAAAAAAAAAAAAAAAAAAACAAGAAAAATCCCAAATAAGCAACTTAATCTACCACCTAGAACGATTAGAGAAAGAACAGACAGAACCTAAAGTCAGAAGAAGGAAATAAATAATAAAGCTCAGAGAGAAAATAAATAAAACAGAGATTAAAAAATGAAAATGCAACATAAGGAACGTGAGAAAATATTTGCAAACCATAAGACAAACAAGGTGTTATTTTCCAAAATATACAAACTGCTCTTACAACTCAAAAAAAAAAAAAAAAAAAAAAAAAGAAAACAAACCCTATCAAAAGATTGGCAGAAGAACTGAAGAAACATTTCTCCAAAGAACACATACAGATGACCAATAGGCACATGAAAAAATGCTGAACATCACTAATTTATTTAAAAAACCGCCAATCATAATTACAATGAGGTATCAGCTCACACCAGTCAGAATGGTCATCATCAATCTAAAAATAATAATTGCCAGAGAGAACATGAAGAAAAGGGAACCTTTGTACATTGCTGGTGGGAATGCATTTTGTTGCAGCTACTCTGGACACCATTATGGAAGTATCCTTAAAAAAGTAAAAATAGTTACTATATGATCCAGAAATCCCACTCTGGGCATATATCTGGGAAAGATAAAAACTAATTTGAAAAGGTACATGTGCCCCAGTGTTTATAGCAGCACTATTTATGACAGCCAAGGTATGAAAGCTGCCTGAGTTTATCAACAGATAAGAAGATGTGTGCATATATATACACATATATATAATGTAATATTAATCAGTCAAAGAAAAAGAATCAAGTAATGCCATTTGCAACAACATAGATGAACCTAGGGATCATCAAACTAAGTCAGAGAAAGAAAATTTTATATATCATTTATATGTAAAAAATAGTGATACAAATGAATTTATTTGCAAAATAGAAAAATAAAACTCATGTACATAGAAAACAAACTTATGGATACCAAAGGGGATATGGAAGGGAGGATAAATTAGGAATATGGAATTAACAGATACACACTACCATATATAAAATAAGCAAAAAGGAATTACTGTAGAGCACAAGAAAGTATATTCAATATCTTATGATAACCTATAATGGAAAAGAATCAAATACAAGAGTATTTACATATATAAAGTACATATAACCAATTTGCTGTATACCTGAATCTAGCACAATATGGCAAATCAACTATACCTAATTTTAAAAAATGGATCAATGTTAAGAACTAAAGCTATAAAATTAGAAGAAACACAAGGCATAAACTATAGTGACCTTGATTGAAGTAAAGTTTTCTTAGACACCTAAATCTCAAGCTATCAAAGATATTAAATTGGAATTCAAAATATTTGCCATTGGAAATTATTTGTGGAATTTTGTCTTTAAGCATTATGTCATGAATTCCAGTGCCCCACCATGTCCAAGAGTAACAAAAAATTACTAAACTCAAATATCTAAAAATCTCCATAGCGTTTCTGGTCCAGCTATAAACCGACTATATATCTATACGTTGTATGAAAAACCCTTTGCTGGCAGTCTTCTAAAACTTCATTTTGCAAGTACAATCACTGAGTCTCTTGAGCTTAAGTTCCAGTTTTTCTTTTACTTTGCCAGGAGATGATTTGTAATCTACAATGACCTAACCCTTAAGAGTAAGATATAGATCTTGTAGAATTTAGTATAGTAAGCATAGTATTCCTAATAAAATAGGTGTTTATATGATGTCTTTAGACTTTTGTCATTGTGAAATATAATTAGGCAAAAATGTTTGTATAAAATAATTAGACTTTTTCTTTTTAAGGTGTAGAATGTGGTAAGTAATTTGACTTTGTTATTAGCATAACTCCAGTACTTTGGCCACCTCATGTGAAGAGTTGACTCATTGGAAAAGACTCTGATGCTGGGAGGGATTGGGGGCAGGAGGAGAAGGGGACGACAGAGGATGAGATGGCTGGATGGCATCACTGACTCAATGGACGTGAGTCTAGGTGAACTCTGGGAGTTGGTGATGGACAGGGAGGCCTGGCGTGCTGCGATTCATGGGGTCGCCAAGAGTCAGACATGACTGAGCCACTGATCTGATCTGATCTGAATCAGGCCTAAGTTTTATATTTAATAAATTGATTTTTGGTTACAAGATGCAATATTTGGTAAATAACTGGACTTTAGTTTTTATTTAAGGTCATTAGACTCTTTATTTTGGAAACATAAATCTAGTAAATATTTTGACATTAATTTGCTTTACTTTTGCCACATGATTTGCTATTGCTTAACTATATATCACTGGTTATCAAATTTTACTATAAAAGGCTACATAATTAATATTTTAATCTTTTTGGCTACTACAATTTCTAGTGCACATTCCTCTCTTGTAATTTGTATCAATACAAACACATGTATAACTGATAAAAATTACCTTAGGTCTTAAGACATATGAACTTAGGCTCATTGGCCATAGTTCAATGATTACTGTATGTATAAATACATTTTTCATGTATTTTTCCTTTATTCTTCATTGTCTAATTTCAGCTGAATTCAGGAGACAATGTTCCAGAGGAAAGCAGCGAGTATAGGCCAAAAAAGTCTCCAATCCAAATGGTCTCTGAGAGATAAATTGTTAGAGGTCTTGCTAGGCTGAAGACAAGTTTGAAAACTACGATTAGCTAAATTATGCCTTATGCCCTACAATGCTTTTAGAAATACACTTCACATGGCATAAATTTGCAAAATCAAAAAAATCTTCATTAAAAGTAAATTACCACTTGGAGAAGACAACTTTTGGCAAAGATCACTGGAACTACATTCACCTATATGTCATACACATTTAAAAATCATCAATTTGGCCATAGTTTTCTCTTTACTTATTTAAGTTTACATATTTTTAAATTCTTCAATTTTATTCATTTCACCAATAATAATAACTTGTCAAAGACTAGGGTTTTATATATAAAATCATCAAATTAAATATAAAACCAGCTCTCAGTAGTACAACCAATGTAAGAAGTGGTATAAAACTATCATATACTGGATGTTTGGGGCTGGTGCACTGGGACGACCCAGAGGGATGGAATGGGGAGGGAGGAGGGAGGAGGGTTCAGGATGGGGAACACATGTATACCTGTGGCGGATTCATTTTGATATTTGGAAAAACTAATACAGTTATGTAAAGTTTAAAAATAAAATAAAATTAAAAAAAAAACTATCATATACATTTATCTTTCAAATAGTACATTTTTGTAAATAGTGAATACATTGAAAACCCTTCCACTAGAATTATCAAGATGCAAGAAAGTATCTGCCACAAAGCACCCAAAGAAAATATTCCTACAGCTCCAGCAAAATTGTTTACAACTTTTGTGTGACTGTTAGGTTCTTCTTTTGTAGGTATAAATTGGGCTCTTGATGTCAATCAAAGATCAAGGTAAATTGTTTTGTGGGGCTATTGGTTAGATGATTCTAGGAATATAATTTTCTCAAATACTCAGGGAAATATGTCCTCTTATGAAATTCCAAAGGGATAAAACTCTTTATAGTGAATAAATAGTTACAAGTGGAACAGATCACCAAAGATGTTCATTCTATAAGACTTGGAGAATTTGAGATACTCATCAAATATTTGTCACTCACTGTGGCTGAGATGTTAAATAGTAATATTCAAACTACAGATGCACAGTGATTCAATCAAGTATCCTTATTTCAGGTAGATTAAAAAAATAGGATTATAATGGGTGGGAGGGGCAGTGGTTATATATGAAATATCTAAAATATTTTATAATAGTTCAAGAAACACTGGGCCATGTCTACTGTTAGAGAAAAAATATGCCACATGTATTATTTGCTATAATTTTAATCTTTTTCATAGTGATTTACTATTTGCATAGCTATTATTTTTGTCAATACAGGATATGAGTTTGAAATTGAAAATTATGTGTAATGGTATTTACAATAACTTCTTATCTAGATAGTGTATATTCACTCAGAATTTTATCTATGAGATAGAGTTTTATATGAGATAATTTTGAAACCACTTTATCTAATATTGGAGAAGAAAATGGCAACCCACTCCAGTATTCTTGCCTGGAGAATTCCATGGACAGAAGAGCCTGAAAGTTAGGAAAGGTTTGTGCTTATTATTACCTATTTGCACATGTAAGTCTGGCTTTAGTATTTGAGACTATAGACTATAAATAATTTTAAGTTTTTGCTCTTCTTTTTAATACATGGTTTTGTTTTTCTTTTGTGAATATAATACTATATAAAAAAATTCTAAGTCTACATTGAAAACTGAAGTATTATGGTAATGATGACCCTATATGCGAGACAGCAAAAGAGCCACAGATGTAAAGAACAGACTTTTGGACTCTGTGGGAGAAGGCGAGGGTGGGATGATTTGTGAGAATAGCATTGAAACATGTATATGTGAAATAGATCACCAGTCCATGTTCAATGCATGAGACAGAATGGTGTACTGGGATGACCCTGAGGGATGGGATGGGGAGAGAGGTAGGAGTGGAGCTAGGAGATAGGAGGGAGGTAGGATGGGGGACAGATGTACATCTATGGCTGATTCCTGTCAATGTATAGCAAAAACCACTACAACATTGTAAAGTAATTAGCCTCCAATTAAAATTAAAAAATTAATTAAAAATAACTGAAGTATAATACATATGATCTTAGAAAATTTTAATGTCACTTGAAGGCTTAAATTTATGAGACATTTTTATAAATTTATATAGACTTTGGGATTTTATTTTATCCATTTCATAATTATTTAGAACATTTAAGTTTTTTTAGATTCTATATGCTATGTTTTCATTGTTATGCTGAATGGCATTATAATTTTTAGTGTTTAAAGATTATAATTAGATTATGTTAAATGATTGTAAATGGGAATTCGTGCTTACAGAATATTCCATTAAGTTTTTCACTGTAGAGAAAGTAAATGTATATGAGACATGATACAATTTTTCCTTTATAGGTTTTCATTTCAAGTAGAAGTAATGTCATTCTAATACCAAGGAACTGAAGAGACTCTTGATGAGGGTGAAAGAGGAGACTGAAAGAGCTGGCTTGAAACTCAACAATAAAAAACGTAAGATCATGGCATCTGGTCCCATCACTTCATGGCAAAGAGGGAAAAAGTGAAAACAGTGATAGATTTTATTTTATTGGACTCAAAATCACTGCAGATGGTGACTGTAGCCATGAAATTAAAAGACACTTGCTCCTTGAAAGGAAAGCTATGACGAACCTAAACAGAGTATTAAAAAGCAGAGACATCCCTTTGCTGACAAAGGTCTGTAGAGTCTAAGCTATAGTTTATCCAGTAGTTATGAATAGATGTGAGAGTTGGACCATAAAGAAGGCTGAGCATCAAAGAATTGAAGCTTTTGAATAGTGGTACTGGAGAAGACACTTGTGAGTCCCTTGGACTGCAAGGAGGTCAAACCAGTGAATCCTAAATGGAATCAGTTCTGAATATTCATTGGAAGGACTGATGCTGAAGCTGAAGTCCAATATTTTGGCCACCTGATGCAAAGAGCTGGCTCACTGGAAAAACTCTGATGGAACGATTGAGGGAAGAGAAGAGGGTGACAGAGGAGATGGTTAGATGGCATCACTGACTAAATGGAAATGAAATTGGGCAAACTCCAGGAGATCGTGGAGGACAAAGGAGCCTGGCATGCTGCAGTCCATGGGATCACGAAGAATCAGATATGACTTAGTGACTGAACAACAACAATACCAAAGATCTTAAACTCACTCACATATATGCAGGTCATTAAAGAAATAACTTTCTAAAGAATCATACTGGAAATGTTCATTGATATTTTCTGAAATATGCCTAATTTAATATCTTATAGGATTCTGCCTTTAAAAGTGGTTATGGGGCAGAATGGTGATAAGAGGGGCTCAATAGACTTCCCCACTGAAACAATAATTTACCCAGTAATATTATATAACAAAAACACCAACTATTTAAAGTCTGTGGAAACTTTCTAAGGGGAAACAGTATATGGAGAACTGTTTATTCAAGAAAATCCATGAACCCTCAGTAAGGATCTTGAGAGTTTGTAACATTTGAGCCATGAACTGTTTCCCAACTTGATTCCCACCTCAGTGTGATGGAAGCTTTATTCTGGGTGGATATATTCATGAAGATGAAGTTCCCACTTACCCCAACACCCAATATAGGTCTATATTTGTATCCCTGGAGGAGTAGGATATTAGTATTCTCACCTTCTCCTTAGCTCTTGAGTTTTAGAAGCTGTAATTTAGGCAGCTGTGGAAGAAAGGACAGAGCCTATCTTTTATAAGACAAGTAGATACAGAAAATCTAATTAAACTTATACTAGTTACAAATGCTGTAATTAGTAATCTAAGTATATAAAAAAATCTCAGGTCCAGATGTAGTGAATTCTACAACTTAAAACATAATTAATGTCAATTTTTCACAAATCCTTCCAAAATACAGAATAAACACAAGCACTCCCCAATGCATTCTATGAAGTCCATATTACCTCAATACCAAAATCAGAAAAATATACACAAGAAGAGAAGTCTATTGATCTATAACTCACATGAATATGAACACATTGACATCCTCAACAACATACTAGCAAATATAATCCATCAATATGTAACAAAAAGTATACATCACGACAAAATGGGGTTTATACCAGGTATTCAAAGTTGTGTTAACATCTGGAAAATAATTCATTTAATATGCTGTATTAACATTATAGATTACAGGGATCCCATGATTGGTTATATATCTATAGATGTAGAAATAACTTTTGACTAAATCTGAAAAGCTTTCACTGAAAGAAAAGAAAGTCAAAACACTAGAAATATAGAAAGGCCATCAACAATTTAAAAGGCATCTAAGAAAATCCCCATCTAATATTAAAGGTGAAAGAATGTTTCTCTCTTAAGATTAGGAACAATCAATGGATGTCTACTCTCCACTTTCATTCAGCATTCACTGGAGGATATATCCAGAGCAATTAGACATAAAAAAAAGAGACACTCAGAATAGAAAAGAAGTAAAAAAAAAAAAATATCTATTCACAGAAGACATGATATTCTATACAGCAAATCCTAAGGAAAACACTAAAAAACTATCAGGACTTAGTTTAGAAACTTGCAGAGTACTTTAGCAAAGTTGCAGGATAAAAGTTAATAAAATCAATTGTGTTCATATAAACTAGCAATAAACACACCATCAATGAAAAGTAAACAGTAACTTGCAAAGCATTACAAAGAATGAAGAATGAAATACTAAGAGAAAAATTAATAGATGGACTGCAAAACATCTAATAACTATAAAACAACTGCTAAAAGAAAGCTAAGACGATCCATTTCTCAGAAAACAAGAAAGACATGAATCAGAAGGCAATACATTGAACATGATTTTACTCTCCAAACTGATCTACATATTCAGCTCAGTCTATATAACCTCAATTGGCTTTTTTTTTTTTTCAGAAATTCTTTTTAAGTGACTAGAAATTAATTCTTTTTTAAAAACAGAGGAATTAAGTCCTGATTACAAAACTGATTATGTAGCCACATAATTAAGACAGGGTAGTCCTGAAATAAGGATAGATCATTGGGGAAAAAAAATGATAGTCCAGAAATAGCAAGTATGTCTAAGGTCAATTAATTCTTACTAAGGGTGCTAAGACAATTCAATTGAGTAAAGAATAGTTGTCTCCACCACCACCCCCCCCTCCAAAATGGTGCTGGTACAAGACCTCTACCTCAAATCATATATTAGAATTAAATAAAAATGAATTTGTAAGACCTAAAACTATTTAGAAGAGTTAAAACTATAAAACTCCTAGAATAAAATTTGGGGTACATCTTTGTCATCTTGGATTTGGGGTTAGGTGATGGCTCCTTAGATATGACACCAATAGGGCAAGTAATAAAAGAAAATAAAATACATAAAGTGGGCTACACATTTACAAATTTATGCTGCAAATTATGTCAATAGCATGAAAATGCATCCCAAGAATGGTAGAAAAAATGTGTGAAATTTATATATCCCATAAGAGATTGGTGTCTAGAATATATAAGGAATATTTACAACTCAATAAGACAAAGGACATCACTTTGTCAACAAATGTCTGTATAGTCAAAGTATGGTTTTGCCAGTATTTAATTACAGATCTGAGAGTTGGACCATAAAGAAGGCTAAGCACACAGAATTGATGTTTTCTAACTGTGGTACTGGAGAAGACGCTTGAGAGTCCCTTGGACAGCAAGGAAATCAAACCAGTCAATCTTAAAGGAAATCAATCCTGAATATTCATTAGTAGGACTAATGCTGAAGCTGAAACTCCAATACTTTGGCCACCTGGTGTGAAGAACTGACTCATTGGAAAAGACCCTGATGCTGGGAAAGATTGAAGACAGGAGAAGAAGGAGGTGACAGAAGATGAGATGATTGGATGGTATCACTGACTCAGTGAACATGAGTTTGAGCAAACTTTGGGAGATGGTGAAAGACAGGGAGGCCTGGTCTGCTGCAGCCCATGTGGTCACAAAGAGTCGAACATGACTTAGCAACTGAAACAACAGAAAAAGACAAATTTTAAACTACAAAATTGTCAAAATATATGAAGATAATTTCTCCAAATAAGAAATATGTTGGGTGAAGAACTGAAAATATACTCAACATCGTTAGTCATTCAGTTCAGTTCAGTCGCTCAGTCGTGTCCGACTCTTTGCGACCCCATGAATCGCAGCACGCCAGGCCTCCCTGTCCATCACCATCTCCCGGAGTTCACTCAGACTCACATCCATCGAGTCAGTGATGCCATCCACGCATCTCATCCTCTGTCGTCCCCTTCTCCTCCTGCCCCCAATCCCTCCCAGCATCAGAGTCTTTTCCAATGAGTCAACTCTTCGCATGAGGTGGCCAAAGTACTGGAGTTTCGGCTTTAGCATCATTCCTTCCAAAGAAATCCCAGGGCTGATCTCCATCAGAATGGACTGGTTGGATCTCCTTGCAGTCCAAGGGACTCCCAAGAGTCTTTTCCAACACCACAGTTCAAAAGCATCAATTCTTCGGCATTAGGAAAATAAAAATTAAAAAAAAAAGAGAGATACCATTTGATCCTCACTGGGATGTCTATAAACTAAAAGCCAGGTAATAATATATTTTGACAAGTATGTGAAGTGTTTGCTATCTTCATATATTACTAGAGGTAACATAAAATGGTGTGGTTATATGTAACATGATTTGGCAGTTTTTTAAATAATTAAAAATAGATTTACTACATGACTCAGCAATTTCAAACCTAAACATAAAACTAAGAAAAATGAAGACAAATACTGAAATATATGGACAAATGTTTGTAAAAGCATTACTTACATTATGACAAATGGAAACTCCAACTGTCTATCAAATGATGAATGGATAAATTTGGCATATCCATACAATGAAGCTTTATGAAGCATGGATAAACCTTGCAAACATTATGAAGGAAATTAGCCACGAAAGATCACATTATAAATGATTCCATGTTTATGAATTGTCTAAAATGGTGAATCTATAGAGACAGAATGCAGATTAGTGGTTGATTAGGATGATGGACATAATAATGATGGAGAGAAAGATGGAAATTACTGTTAATGGGTACTGAGTTTCTTTCAGGAATGATATAATGTTCCAATACTAGATCACATTGATATTTGTACAGCATTATGAATTAATTAAAAATCATTGCATGTAAAATTTTTAATGGATGGTGTATATGGTATACAACTTTTGTGTATGTATGTGCTTGCACTCATGCATGCTCGGTCACTTCAGTTTTGTTCGGCCCTTTGAGACCGTGTGGACCTTAGTCTGCTGGTGGTACTAGTGGTAAAGAACCCAACTGCCGATGTAGGAGACACAGGTTCAATCTCTGGAATAGGAAGATCCCCTTGAGAAGGGAAAAACAACCCATTACAGTAGTCTTGCCTAGGAAATCCCTTGGACAGAGGAGCTTGGCTGGCTACAGTCCAAAGGGTCACAGAGAGTCAGATATGACTGAGCAACTGAGCACAATCTATATGAATTTGAATGAAATAAATTCATTTTGTAGCATTTATTTCTTCATCTGGCAATTGCAAAGCTTATACCAGATTATGTCCAACATCCATATGTCTTCTAATGTTTTTTTAATATATTTATTTTTGCTTCTGATGGTTAATCTTTACATATCTTTAATGCTTAGTAAGGGCTTCTCTGGTGGCACAGTGTTACAGAATCTGCCTGCAATGTAGGACATATGGGTTCGATCCCTGGGTTGGGAGGATCCCCTGGAGAAGGAAATGGCAACCCAATCCAGTATTCTTGCCTGGTAAATTACATAGACAGTGGAGTCTGATGGGCTACAGTCCAGGGGTTGCAAAGAGTCAGACATGACTGAGAGACTACGTGTGTGCAATGCTTAGTAAAACCACACATAAACTTTATTTTCATTAATAATGATACTGTATATTTTTACAGTCCAATATGCTTTTTAAGTAATTTTGAGTATAGGCTGAAAGCTTGCTAAATTCCTGTTTTCTTATTTAGTTAACTAAGGTTACAATTTGATCTAATTCATATCACTAATGAGCAAATTTTATTTAAAGGACAATTCCCAGCTTTTTGAAAAATCTCATACACTTCAATAGTAGTAAATCTTTTCATTTTTATAAAATATTAAATATCAGACTAATTTCATATTAAACATAACTATTGATTCAATTTGGCACTCATTTCAATAGGTCTTTAGGTTTCTCTTTTCAGTTCAATGACTGTTAGTATCCATATACAAGAAGCCCTTCCATTTTAAGTGTTTTTGATAGAGTATTTCATAAACCTCATAGGTGAATGCAATGTCAGATTCCAGGACAGTTATTGGCAATGTCTATGATCTTTCTCAGTTATCAATATTTTTGATACTTAAATTTGATTGAAGCCTTCCAACAAGAACTAATTCAAACTAACAACATGATATATGTGTCAAATATTTATATCTACATTTATATACCTATCCTATAAAAATTATTATCCTAAAAAAAATATTTTGGTTGGGAGGGGGGCTTTGGCTCAATGGTAAAGAATCTGCCTGCTAATGCAGGAGACATGGGTTCAATCCCTAGGTCAGGAAGTTCCCCTGGAGAAGGAAGTGACAACCCACTTCATTATTCTTGCCTGAGAAATCCCATGAATTTTGAGGAACTTGGTGGGCTTCAGTCCATGGGTTGGCAAAAGAGTTGGACATGACTTAGCAACTAAATAACAAATATATACATATATATATATATATATTTAAAATTTTTGTGCTGGGTAGTATGATACCCCATTCAGAATATCTGTAAGAATTTCTGCTTTCTTTCTTTTATTTATGGTATTAGAAACCAAAATCTGGGCACTAGGTATAATAATTATTATTGAGGTGTCATTGCATTTAGGCTCTTTCAGTGGATTGAAAAATATATATATGTGTGTGTGTACATTATCCTTTATATGTACTAATATATAATATATCTAAAAATATGTCTATAGGAATGGTTTGCAGCTATATTTAGCTAAACATGTGTTCCTACTATTGTTTCCAACCTTGTTCCATTACCATGCATCATTTTAGCCCCCTCTTAGGGCTTGGGTGCAAACTTCTACTTCAGTGATGAGACCTAGTCCCTACCATCCATCATACATTTACTTAATTCTAGAATATGTGTACTGTATAGTGGTTTCAGAATTGTTAGTCTGTATCCCTGTGGAAAAAAATTTATCAACTAGAATATAATGCTTTATAATTTCTTTTGCCTTTGCCTTTTTACAGTTTTTACTTATTTCCACAGTCACATAGTTCAGCATCTTTCTCCTCCTTGCCTTCTGTGAGATTGTTTTATATATTTATAAACATGTTTAGATTGTTTTATCATTCTCCGCTCAATCCTGAACTTCCTTAACTTCCTAAATGATCTTCGGGGGGAGAGTATTTGCATAAATTAAAGCATACTTCTTTGTGCTGTAAATCCTATGGGTTTTGCTGAATGTTTAATTTCTTGTACTCACCATAATGGTATCATACAAAATAGTTTTACCTCCATAAAAATATTCTCTATGATTCACCTAAGATTCACCTACCCAATCCTTCACATCTGCTCCCTGTAATCCCTGAAAACTACTGAATTCTTTACCCACTCTATAGTTTTGTTTGCTTCCATTTTTGAATAATCTCTCATGCAGTAGAGAAAGTAAATATTCTCTAATTTTTTGACACTTACTGGCAAATGTATCAGTAAGCCCTGAAAAGTTAATTTCATGGGTAATATAGTACAACATATAATAACTGTATTGCTAATAATTTTAACAATTTATACCAACAACACAGTCCTTTATAAAAAATATTCAAGCAAACACAAAAATAAAGTATTCTCAGCAATTTCATATTTATTTTAAAAATTAAGGAAATATTTAAAATTGGGTTTTAAATATATACTTCAAGCTCAGAAGTCTTTATCTGAATTATTCTAAATATGTAATTATCAGCAAGCTTTTTATCAAATCTTCTGAAGATAATAAGAGGAAGTCATTTACAACTAGCTTCAGAAAGTCAGTATCAAAATTGATATCAAAATTAAAAAAGGCATTTACAAGGATGGAAACTGACATATATTTCCTGAAAATTTAATTCATTTAGGATTTATTCCTGTTATGCAGGAATAATTTTCCTTCAAAATATCAAACCAACTAATTCATGAAATTAATAACAGTAACAAAATGATATAATCATTGTATCAGAGGAATAGGGGCATGACAAGATTCAATGAGTATTCACGAAAATTTTAAAAAAATTAAAAAGCAAGTGTTTGACATTAACTTCCTTTATTTGATGAATTATGGGAAGTAATGATAAACTTAATAATTATGATAAGATGTTGAAAGTGTCTCATGAGATGAGGAATGAGACCAAGAGTCCTCTTATGATTAACTATATTTAGCATTGTTTAGAATTCTTAGTTCATAAAAGAGACAAGAAACATTAGGATAAAACAATTGGAGTGGAGAAAGTAGAATAATTATTATTTGCAGCCAAAATGATTAGTATATAAAAAATCTCCAATACTTGTTCAGTATTAATAAGTGAATTTAGGTAGGAGGCAAGGACAAGCTGGCAGAATGGAAAAGTGTGACCTCACTTTTTTGGTAAACCACTATTTACAAAAAAAAAAAAAATCCTAGAACTGACAAAAAAGATAATCTACATCCAAAGACAAAGAAGCAGCCATGATGAGATGGTAGTAGGGATGCAATCATGATAAAATGAAATTCCATATCTGCTATGTAGGCAACCCACAAGCTGGACAATAATTATATCACAGAAGTTCTCCCACAGAAGTTCAAGTTATGAGTCCCATGTCAGGCTGTCCAGCCTGAGGGTCTGGCAATGGGAGGAGGGGCTCCCAGAGAATCTGGCTTTGAAGGCCAATGAGATTTGATTGCATGAATTCTACAGATCTGGAGGAAAAAGAAAAAGATTGGAGGCACAGATTAAAAAGAGACAAGAAATGTTTAACAAAGACATAGATAGAGCTAAAAAACAGCTAATAACTGAAATGAAAAGTAAACTAGAAGGAATGAATCACAGAATAAGTGAGCAGAAGAAAACAGAAGTGACCTGGAAGATAGAATGGGAGAAACCTCTGCCATGGAACAGAATAAAGATGAATGAAAACATCTAAAAGACATTTGGGACACTAAACACACTAACACGCATATTACAGGAGTCTCAGAAGGAGAAAAGAGAAAAAGGATCTGAGAAATGACAGCTATAAACTTCCCTAACTTAGGAAAGGAAGTCCAGGAAGCACAGGGATTCTTAGGCAGGATAAATTATGGAGGAACATGCTGAGACATACAGTAATCAAACTGACAAAAGAAAGAAAAAATATTAAAATCAGCAAGAGAAAAGCAAAGAATAATATACAAAGGAGCACCCATAGGGTTATCAGATGATTTCTTGGCAGAAACTCTGCAGGGCAGAAGGAAGTGGCACAATATATTTAAAGTGATGAAAGAGAAGAACCTACTACCTTGAATACTCTACCAAACAAGACTGTTGTTCATATTCAAAGGAGAAATCAAAAGTTTTCTAAATAAGCAAAAGTTAAGAGAATTCAGCAGCACAAGGCCAGTCTGGAACAAATATTAAGGACTTTGGATGGAAAAGAAAAGGCCACAACTAGAAATTATGAATGGAAAAGTTCACTGGAAAAAGCAAACCTACATTAAAGATAGGTTTAAACCTACATAAACCCAACAACCATAAGAAGAGAAGGATACAAATGCAGGATATTGGAAATGCATGTGAAATAAAAAGACCAACAAATTTAAAAAACTCTTGTCTATGTATAGACTGCTATATCAAAACCTCATGGTAACTGCAAACCAAAAAAATCTACAATAGATACACACATAAAAAAGAAAAGGAATCCAAACACAACCCTAAAGTTAATCACCAAATCATAAGAAAACAAAACAGGAAAGGAAGAAAAAAGACCTGAAAAAATAAAACCAGAACAGTAAACAAAATAGCAGTAAGAACACAAATATAGATAATTAACACAAATGTAAATGTATTGAATGCTCCAACCAAAAGACATTGATTCACTGAATGAATACAAAAACAGAACCCATATACAAATTGTCTACAAGAGACCCACTTCAAATCTAGGGACACATACAGACTTAAAGTCAAGGGATGGAAAAAAGAATTCCATGAAATTGAAAATCAAAAGAAATCTGTAGGATACTTATATCAGACAAAATAGACTATAAAATAAAGATTATTACAAGAAAAAAAGAAGGGCACTACATAATGATTAAGGGGTCAATTCAAGAAGAAAATGTAATAATTATAAATATATATGCACCCATCATAGGAGCATGTCAACATGTAAGGCAAATAGTAACAGGTGTAAAAGGAATAATCTGCAGTAATGCAATAATAGTGAGAACTTTAACATCCCACATTCATCAATGGAGGGTTATCCAGACAGAAAATCAATATGCAAACACAGGCCTTAAATGACACACTAGACCAGATGAACTTAAGTGATATTTATAGAGCATTTCATCCAAAAGCAGTAGAAAACATATTCTTCTCAAGTGCACGTGGAATATTCAAGGTAGATCACATGCTGGACCACAAACTAAGCCTCAGTAAATCTAGGAAAATTGAAGTCATATCAAACATCTTTTCCAAACATAATACTATGTAGTTAAAAAACAACTATAAGAAAAAAATTATACAAAGACAAAAACACTTGGAGGTTAGGCAATAGGCTTCTAAACAACCAATGGATAGCTGAAGAAATCAAAGAGGACATTAACAAAAAAAAAATCCCTAGAGAGAAATGAAAATGAAAACACCATGAACCAAAACCTATGGAACACAGAAAAAACAGTTCTAAGAGAAAAGTTTATAGCAAGAAATGCTTACCTCAAGAAACAAGTAAATCTAAAACAACCTAACCTTACACCTAAAGCAATTAGAGAAATAGAAATGAAACCTAATGTTAGTAGAAGGAATAAAATCATTAAAATTAGAGCAGAAATAAATGAAATAAAGACAAATTATAAAAAAAAAGATAAATGAAACTAAAAACAGGTTCTTTGAAAACATAAACAAAATTGATAAGTCTGTAGCCCAGACATGACAAGAAAAACAGGGAGAGGGCTCAAAAAAATAAAATCACAAATGAATGGGGGGGGGGAGTTACAGTAGGCACCACAATGCAAAGAACCAGAGACTACCACAAGCACTGTATTCAGATAAAATGGACAACATAGAAAAAAATGGATAAATTCTTAAAAATATATGTTACAAGACTGGACTAGAAAGAAATAGAAAATATGAACAGACCATTCACAAGTACTGAAATTGAAACTGTGATTTTCAAACCCCCAACAGAGACTTACCTGGCAGTCCAGTGGTTCAGACTCCATGCTCCCAATGCAGGCAGCATGGGTTTAATACCTGGTCAGCAAACTAAGATCCTGCATGCCACATTGTGCAGCAAAAAAAAAAAAAGAAAGAAAATAAAAGAAAACAAGTCAAAACTCCCAACAAAGAAAAATCCATGACCAGAAGTCTTCACAGATGAATTGTATCAAACATTTGGAGAAAACTTGTCCTTTTAAAACTATGCCAAAAAAACTGCAGCGAAAACAATATCCCAAATTCATTCTGTGAGACCATCAGCTCTGTGATAGCAAAACAAGACAAAAATATCACAGAAAAGAAAATTACAGGACAATATCAATGATGAACATACAGACACACACACAAATAAACCTCAATAAAATACTAGGAAAACCAAAACCTCAGTAAAATACTAGGAAAACCAAATCCAACAATACATTAAAAGGATCATATACCATAATCAAGTGGAATTTATCCCAGGGATGCAAGAATTTTTCAATCTCCTCAAGTCAATCAGTGTGATACACCACAAAAGCAATTTGAATAAAAGCCATATCACAATATCAATAGAAACAGAAAAAACTTTTGACAAAATTCAACACCTATTAAAAAACAACAACAAAAAAAACAAACAAAAAGAAAACTCCAGAAGTGGGCGTAGAAGGAGCATACCTCAACATAATAAAGTCCATATATGACAAAGCCATAGCAAGCATCATTCTCAATGGTGAAAAATTGAAAACATTTCCTCTAAGATCAGGAATAAGACAAGGATGTCCACTCTTGCCTTTATAATTCAGCAAGTTTTGGAAGTCCTACCTATGGAAATCAGAAAAGAAAAATAAATAAAATGAACCCAAATTGGAAAAGAAGCAAAATGTCTCTGTTTGAAGATAATATGATACTTTACACTGAAAATCTTAAAGTTGCTTAAAGAACTCATTAATTAATTTGGCAAAGTTGCAAGATACAAAATTAAGTTATAGAAATCTGTTGCATTTCTATACACTGCTTACAAAGGTGAGACAGAGAAGTTAAGCAAACAATCCCATTTATCACTGCATTAAATATAATAAAATACCTAGGAATAAATCTACCTAAGGAAGCAAAAGACCTATCTGAAAAATATAAGATGCTGATAAAAGAAATCGATGATGACCCAGACAAATGGAGAGATATACCATGTTCTTGGATTGGAAGAATGTGTACGATGAAAATGACTATACTGCCTAAGACAATCTACAGATTCAACATAATCACCATCAAATTACCAATGGCATTTCTTGCACAACTAGAACAAAAAATGTTAAATTTGCATAGAGACCCAAGTGTGCCTGAATAACCAAAGCAAAACTGAGAAAGAAAAAAGAAGCTGGATGAAACAGGCTCCCTGAATTCAGACCAAACTCAAATATGTAGTCATCAAAACAGGAGGGCACTGGCACAAAAACAGAAATACAGATCAATGGAACAGGATAGTAAGCCTAGAAATAAACCCATGCATGCAAGGTCAATTAATCAATGACAAAGGAGCCAAAAATACATAATGGAGGAAAATATTCTATTCATGAAATGGTGCTAAGGAAACTGGATAGCTACATTTAAAAGAATTAAAGTAAAGCATTCTTTAACACCATACACAAAAATAAACTCAAAATGGATTGCAGATATCAATGTAAGACCTGATACTCTAAAACTCAGAGGAAATCTTGGGCAGAACACTCTTACATAAATTACAAAAATATATTTTTGGATCTTCCTTGTAGAGGGATGAACACAAAAGCAAGAATAAGCAAGTGAGATCTAGTCAAACTCAAAAGTTTTTCAACAGCTTTCATAAATAAAAACAAAAAGGCAACCCACAGAATGGACGGAAATATTTGCAAAGTAACCAATAAGGGGTTAATCTCCAAAACCTACAAACAATGCATGCAGCTCAATTAAAAAAGAAAAATCAAAAATGGGTGTAAGATCTAAATAGATATTTCTTTAAGGAAGACATACAGATGTCCAGGAGGCACATGAAAAAATTCTTGGCATCACTGATTATTAAAGAAATGCAAATCACAACTACAGTGACATATCACCTCACATCAAATGGCCATCATCAGAAAATCCACAATAAATGCTGGTGGAGTTGTGAGAAAAGGAACCCTTCTACACTGATAGTGGGAATGTTAATTGGTACAGCCACTATGAAGAACTATATGGAGGTTCCTTAAAGAACTAAAAATGTAGCTACCACATGATATAGCAACCCCACTCCTGGGCATGTATCTGGAGGAAACCTTAGTTTGACATGATACATGTACCCCAATGTTCATTGCAGTACTGTTTACAATAGCTAAGACATGAAAGTAACATAAATATCCATCGACAGATGAATTCATAAAGAAGGTGTGATACATATATAGAATAGAATGATACTCAACCATAAAGTATAATGAAATAATCCCCTTTGTAGCAACATGGATGGACCTGGAGATTATTATACTAAGTCAAGTAAGTCAGACAAAGATAAATATCATATGATGTTTTATACATATAAACATATACATTGTTTATATGTAGAATCTAAAATAACAGTGATACAAAAGAACTTATTCACAAGACAGAGACAGACTCACAGACTTAGAAAACAAACTATGGTACCAAAGGGAAAAGGTGGGGTGGAGTGAGGGATAAATTGGCAGTGTGGAATTGATAAGTACACACTACTATGTTTAACATAGACAACAAACAAGGACTATTCGCTATCACAGGAAAATCTGCAGCATATTCTGTAATAAGCTAAATGGGAAAATAATTTGAAAAAGAACAGATATGTGTACAACTGAATCACTTTGCTGTAAACCTGAAACTGGCACAACTCTGTTAATCAACCTTACCCCAATGTAAAGTAAAACTTAAGAGAGTTAACTTAGTAA